>NC_056728.1:19187319-19339819 GCF_019279795.1 Protopterus annectens
TTCTTCACTGTGGTCTTTTTTATCTCAGGTGGGGGCTGGATGTGGACTTCCAGTGAGATTAGTTTCTGGTCTGATCTCACCAGTGAGGGGTATACTTCCGGTGTTGAACATTGTGACCCCATGTTCGTGATGATGAGATCTAGTACGTTTTCTCCTCTTGTGAGGATGGTGACTAGTTGTTCCATGGCATTTGAGTTTATGAACTCTAGGAACCTTTGGGCTAGAGTGTTGGGGCTTGAGTAGTGATCCCAGTCTATATTCGGGTAGTTGAAGTCACCTAGTATGATGGTGTTTGGAGATACATTTATCTCCTCCAGTGTTTTCAGGAAAGCTATGTGAGGTTCCTGAGATTGAGAGGGTGGCCTGTAACATGCTACAAATTGCAGAGCAGTCTTGCCTATGGTTAATTGCACCTGGATGGTCTCCGATGCATCGTGTGTTGCCACCAACCTTGAGGTGTGGGTGTCCTTGATGAAAATAGACACCCCCCCTCCTTTCTTGGTGTTGTCCGGATTTTGGGGCCGGAACGCATGATATGAGGTAAAACCTGATAGTGCCGGTGTGCTCTCGGGAGCCTTGAAACAGGTTTCAGTCACAGCACAGACATCGATGTTCTCCATACTGAGAAGGGCCTCGAGTGCGTGCATCTTGAGGTTGAGACTTCTGGCATTGAGCAGCATTACCCTTAGTTTTTTTCCTTTTTTGTGTTCTAGGGTGGTAGGTTTAGAATTTGAGCCTTGCCTAAAAAAGGCACTATGGGGGTGGCAAGAGCCTTTGCCAATATCCGGATATATATATATATATATATATATATATATATATATATATATATATATATGATTCTAGGACCTTTGAACGAAAGTTCAAAAGCCCAAATCCATTACCACTGAACACACTTTAATGAAAGCGCTTTCATCAAAAAAGTGCTTTTGTTAAAGTATGTTAAACCCCCCCCCCCACAAAATCTACTTGAATGCAGAGGGGCAAGCACGTGTGTCTAAATTTGAGGGGTATGTTTGATAAAGGGTTGCTAAAAAATTATATGGGGGTATGTTGGTTAGATAATGTTTTGTTTACTGTTGGCCTCTCTCTATAGGATACATGGGGGCCAGCCCAGGAATGAATTTACAATTTCCCATCCAAAAGTCAAGGTTACATTTCAGTAAGGTTAGGGATGGACTCTGCTTCACAATGATGGGGAGCCTATTCCGCTGCATGGGGATCATTTGAGAGATCTGTCTGTCTCACCAGCATGTTCTGTTTATGTCACAAGCAACGTTTAAATCCCTGGGTCTAGTGTTTCTGGTGCTGTTAGATTTGTGGATGTGCAAAATCTCCACAGGGCTGAATCTAAGCAAGCCTTATATGCTAAGCACAGACTGACTCTCAACAACCTGTAGGAGATAGAGTGTAAAGACAGGGCTCTAAAGTGATTTGTACTGGACATTGTGTTAATATCCTGGATTCTAATGGTGAGGAATTTCTGTTGGTGTTCCAAGTGTTGCACATACTTAGTCATGTCCATGCTAAAGGAGGCACTATACTCAATGATGGGTCTGACAAGGGCCATGTAGAGTGGTACTATAACTTCCTTGGACCTGGATGCCACACCCTTACTTATAAGTAAGGAAAAAAGAATGATTTTCTTACCACCTTGGCTACACGTTGCTCAAAGGCCATATTACTGTCTACATATAGTCCCAGATCTCTAACTACTGGGTCAATTCTTAGGGGTGTCTTATCAATGGAGTAATTTGTCTGGGTTAAAGTATTCCCAAAAGGTGCTATAATGCACTTCTTTGCATTGAGTTTTAATCAGTGGCTTTGGCAGCAGTCATTTGTCTGCATTAGACCTTCTTGTAGGATGTTCGTATCATGGGGAGGAATTTATGATAGTTCCCAATTTGCAGTCATCTGCAAACTTGGTGAGCCTGAGGCCTTTAATTTTAGCTTTGACCTCCAAGACGTAGATGCCAAATGTGAGTGGGCCCAGCATGGAGCCCTATGGTACTCTATTGATGCATCTCAGTGGAGGTGGTCTCACCAATCCTGACTTCTTGGGTTCTATCTGTGAACCAGCTGATAATCCATTGAGTTATGTATGGATTTATGCCTAGTTCAGTGAGTTTGTCGATAATAACTTGAGTGGGATATTATATCAAATTCCTTACCCAGATCTAGGTAGACAGTATGGACCATTTTCCCTTTTTCCATTGCCTTGGTTTCCTTTTCATAAAAGTCTATTAGGTTGAGTAGACATGACCTTCCCCTGACAAAACCAAACTGGGATGCATCTAGTGTCAGTAGGTTGCCAATATCTTTGTTTTTCATTTCCATGATAATTCATGCCATGGTTTTACATATTATACTAGTTAGATTAATGGGTCAATAGTTTCCAGGGTCAGTTAATGGTCCACCTTTGTGAAGAGGGACAGCCACTGCCATCCTCATTCTCTTGGGATATAGCCTGTTTTGAGGCTGTAGTTGAAAGGTGACTCAGGTGGTCCTGATAGTTCATGTTTCAGGCTATTTAGGACACAGCCCAGGATACAGTCAGGCTGTGAGTTATCTCTGAGGTTTCAGGCATAGCTGTAGGAGGCCTTGTGGTTGTCTTTAGCCTCAGAGGCTATACTGACCTCGTAATTGGCCTTGTTGGATTTAATTATTCCTGTAAATTTCCTGTTTAATTTAATTAGTGAGCTCTTGTGATCATGAGACTTACAGTTCATTGTTTTGGCCAAGATTTTTTTCCGTTTGTTATATAACCTGTTAAGATTAAGAGTCCACCAGTGTGATTTGTTTGTTTGGGGTTGTTTTGGGCTTACTTCTGGTAGGTACAGCAGTGTCTATGCAGTCATTTACAAGTTTGTACAGTGTTTAAGTGAACAATTCTGCATAGACTGCTGTGATCTCGGGGTTAGGCAGATCATTAAAGTTTTGACAAACTGCCACTTAATAGAATGTAGTTTGCTTTAGACTAGTTCCTAACTTTAAAAGGTTTTACTGGGTTTTCCAAGTTGATTTTTATTTCAAAGAAGACAGCTTTGTGATCTGACCTCACTAGTCAGGATGTGACATGGGACATGCAATGCTCTGCCGTATTAGTGAGGACTGGGTCCAATATTTTTTAACCTCTGGCTGGAGTGTGCACTAAATGATCAAGGGCATTTGTGTTAATAAAGTCCAGGAAACATTGTGCTTGCAAGATGGAGGCAATGGTCATTTCCCAGACTAAAGAGGAGTAATTAAAGTCTCCCATGAATTGAGTGTTTGGTTGGATGGAGAGTGCCTCCAGTAGATCTAGATATGAGTAGTGGGATCCTTGTGGCATGGATGGTGATCTGTATCTTGCTAAAATATGGTAAGGGACTCTATCTAGAATGATGTGCATGTTGATGAACTCCAGGGTATCATTGTGTTTAACCAACCTTGAGGTATATTTCTTGTTAATGTAGATCAAGACACCTCCAACTTTAGTCCTGTTTGTGCAGCTAATGGTCTAAATATGTGGAATGCACTGTAACCTTGCACTGCCGGACTACTTTCTGCAGCTTTAAACCATGTCTCAGTTAAGGCACAGATGTCTATTTTTTTCAGAGTGAGAACAGTTTGTAGGGTGTGGAATTTGTTGTTAAAGCTCCTAACAATAGGTGATAACACCTTTAGGTTCCTTTGGGTTTTATTTTTATGTCAGTGGGTTTGTCACTTTTGCATTGCCTAAAAAGGCTCTGAGCAGTAGATAACATTTTAGCCAATATCTGGAAGCCTAGGAGGACAGGTGTAGGCCATCATTGGCAAAGCAACGTGATCTGATGACCATGTCCTCCCAGCTGACAGATACTGAATCCCCCTGGGTTGACACCAGAAACTAAGTCAGTTGTTAAACTAAATCATTTTTTATTCATAATGTGGCATCATCCTTGGTGAAGGAAGAAAGTTGCTCAATGCGAGACACATAGCTGTCTGAGACATATATTGTGAGAGAGGTCCATCATGTCTCTCTTCATACAGACCAAAGAGGTATGTCTCAAGTCATTTATGCCCGCCCACACTATGACAGAATCATACTGGTACCTATGATGCAAAGACTTGAGTGCATGTGTAACATGATGGATCTTGGTTCCAGATGAATAACTGAACCTAATTTTCTCTTTGTCCACTCCAGTGAGTGAGGCATTTCTGTGTGTCATACAATACGTCCTTTATGACAGGAGTACTGGATAAATTGTTTGCTTGCCTTATGGCCTTTGTTTTCAGTGTTTCATTGGGTGTAGTCTTATGTGTGGTGTTTGGTGCTGCTTTTGGTGTGTGCTTTACAGATTGCTTAGGATAGGTGCTGCCAATTGCAGGCTTAGGAGGTCTTTGAGGTTTAGGGAGATTGCTTTTTAGTGTCTCAGCATAAGATGGTCTATGTGTGTGGTGGACACTATGTGTGGTGGACATTGTGTGTGTGTTCTTCTTCACAACCTTGTTTGTAAGTGAAACTTTTGCTTCCAAGGAAGTTGTTTATCTACATATTTTGCATACTGTGTTGATTTCTTTAAGGATTAAAAGGTTGTCTGTCTACACCAGACAATTGCTACACTGTCTCAGGATGCCCGTATCTACCAAGCTGGCTATGGAAACATTTGGAAATTGCATATCCATGCTGTCTGGACCTGCATTAGTGTGGGCTGTTAGGGTTTAAGGACAAGGTTTTACAAAGATCTTCTAGAATGGTCTCTAGGATTAGGGACTAGAGTTAATGTTACAGTACGGTATTAGACAGCTTTAGGATATGGTATTAGTTCTATCTGACATGCAAGCTAGCTGCTCTGAGCTTAACTCTGCACAATGCTGCAGTAAATTACAGGTTAAAGTGCTATTACTAGTTTTATAGGTAAACATAACTGACTGGATGTCCTTCAAGGATGCATCTGCAGTTATAACAAATGGGTTGTCCTGCCTCAGGCAGCCCTTCGGTCGGCCGGATTCTAAAGTCTGGGTCTGGCCTCGGCTGATGTCGCACTTCACCCAACGTCATAGCTGCTGGGGTATAAAGGCATCAGCCGACGCCATTTTCCTCAGTCTTTCTTGCCGCGCGGTGCCCGAAGCAGAAGCTGTTCGCAAGTGCCGATCGGTCAGATCCAGAGATTTCAGCGTACCGAAGACTTCTAAAAAGCTAAGTACCCCGTTGGGGACTCTTTCTTGCCTCAGCCGATGTCAGACAAAGTAAATAATTGTTTAACTTGTGGGAAACAAATACCTCATAAGGATTTCCACTCCTACTGCCTTCCTTGCTTAGGCCCAGACCACGACGTATCAGCTTGTTTAGCCTGTGCTTCCTTCAACCGACAGACTCCTAGACGTCGGTCGGAGTTTGCAGAAGAGTTTTTTGGCTCCACTTTTGCATATAAAATGCCGTCGGAGACTCCGACTACGCATTTAGCTAAAAAACGCAAAGAAAAGGACCGACACTCGCGGCCCGCAGTTTCGGCTGAAACCACGGTTAGGCCTACCGCGAGTGTCTCAGTTTCGGCTGAAACCGAGACCTCGGTTCTCCCTTCGGCCGAAAGCATGCCTCCGATAACCGAGGCCACACAGGCCATGGCTGAGTCGGCTACAGAAATTCCTGCTAAAGTAGCAGGCACACAAGAGTTGTCTGACACTATTCCATTGGACATCTCTACTCCTGCATGTGGGGCAGCTAGACCCCCTGCTTCTATGTCTATCAAGGCCTTTTCCAGGGCTAAAGCAGCCAAACTTTCCAAGGCCTTACCTTCAAAAGCTCCCTCTCACAGGCCTACCTCAAGTTCCCAGATTCTCAGCCTTGCTGAGGACCTTATTTCTCTGATCAGGGGAACCCATCCTCACCCAGACAGGGCCTCACAACCCCCTCCTGAAAAGAGGCCTAGGACTGAACCTCTGTCCTTTGACTACTCCTCGGATGGTTCAGATGTATCGGACCATCAGGAAGGCCCGTACTCACCTTATGAGGATTCTGATGCAGAAGACTCCATTCCTTCTGCCTCACCTCCAGAAGAATTTTCTTTTGGGGAAACCCTACACTCAATGAGGGAACACTTCCAATGGCAGGGTCAGGATTTTTCTGATTCTAGGAAAAGGCTAAGGACTTTTTTACACTTACCACAGCATAGGCCTTTAGCCATTCCACCTGTACTATCAGTTGTTGATGATGCATACAATGATGCCAGTACTGCCCCTGATTCTCTTCCCGGCCCTGCAAAGCCTGACAGATACTACAGGGTCCCGGATTCTCACTACCACTTGTATAAGGCTCATGCTGCAGACCCAGAAACCATTTCTCAGGGCCATAAAGGTGTTGCAGCTGCCTCTGCCAAAAACCCACTACCATCTGAAAGAGAATCTAGAGCATTAGAGAGATGGGGTAAAAAGGTTTATACATCTGCTACTCTTTCTGCCAGGGCTTTAAACTGTCAATTTCACATGATACAGTACCAGGAATTTTTGTTAGATCAGCTGAATAAAAGCTGGCCTCTCCTGAACCTTTAGACCGTAAGTCCCTTCAGGATTTGGTACACAATTCTCAGCAGGTCAGTAATCATTTCTTAAAATGTGGCTATGATGCACTGGAGGCTTCATTTAGATCAGCTATGACTGGAGCAGTGATTCGAAGGCATGCCTGGTTAAAAGAACAATCCTTACCAGACCATGTTAAGTCTAAACTCCTGGATGCCCCTATGGAGAAACAAAGTTTGTTTGGCTCTCCTGCACAGGAGGTTCTAAAGAAAGTGGAAGAAAAAGCAAAATCTGTCCAAACAGTCAAGGATTTTTTACAGGTCCAACCTCCGAGGTTTAGCAGAAATTGGCCTTCAAAGAATTGGTCCTTTCCAGACACCTCCAGAGCACAGAGAGGCAGAAATAGACGCCCAAGAGGCAGAGGTCAATCTAGGGGTGCCTACAGGGGTCGTCAGTGGCAACCTGCCAACCAAAGAAGTGCCGCCACAACTGCGACTGCAACCACTTCTACAGGACAGACACAATGACTTGGCTCTGATTCCGCCTACCAGGGAACAACTGGAAGCACCCTTGGGCGGAAAGCTAGCCTTATTCTCAAGAAATTGGCATTGTATTACAGGAGACAAATGGACTTTACAAACAATAGACAAGGGCTACAGGTTTCACTTCCACACTCTACCAAAAAGAGAGGAATGCCAAACCTTCCACCAAGCCAGAAATCAGAGGCTCTAAAACAAATCATCAGTTTACTAAGGATGAGAGCAATAGAAAAGGTACCATCTATAGAACAAGGCCAAGGATTTTACTCCAGACTATTCCTTGTACCAAGAAAAGAAAATCAATGGAGGCCTATTCTCGATTTGTCCGCACTGAACACATACCTCATTGTTCCAAAATTCAAAATGCTGACCCTACAGCAACTTCTTCCCATGTTGGGCAAGGAGTCTTGGCTGGTGACTCTAGATCTCAAGGAGGCATACCTGCACGTCCCTATATGACCAGATTGCAGAAGACACCTCAGATTTTTTGCAGGATCAGAGCATTATCAATTCTCAGCATTGCCCTTTGGCTTATCTACTGCGCCCAGAGTATTCACGAAATGCCTGGCATCAGTAATTGCTCATTGCAGGCTTCAGGGAATTCAAATCTACCCATACCTGGACGACTGCCTAATACAAGCGGACAACAAGACAAAATTAATAAAGGATTTGGCCAATGTCATACAACTGCTGCAAGCCTTGGGATACACAGTCAACATACAAAAATCAAGACTAGTGCCATCCCAAAGCATAACATTTTTGGGTGCAGAACTGGACACAATAACTCAGATGGCTTTTCTCACAGAGGAAAAACAAAAGCAACTACCAGTCTATTTCATGGCATTAACAAGACAAACTCAGCTTACTGCAAGGAAAGTCCTGCAGGCCCTGGGTTACATGGCATCCTGCATAATATTGATCCCACATGCCAGGCTGCATATGAGAAAGTTACAATGGTACCTAAGGAATGTATGGTCTCAACACAGACACAGTCTAGAAGCCCAGATACCAATCATTCCATGCCTGAAAAAAGAATTCCTGTGGTGGGCTCAGGCCTGTCAGATAAACAGAGGATTGCCTTTCCACAAACCACATCCAAGGCAGACCATCACCACGGACGCCTCAGACCTAGGCTGGGGGCACACATGGAAGACAAGTGTATCCAAGGCCTATGGTCACAAGACCAGCTGAATCTACACATAAATCTAAAGGAGATGCTGGCAGTGAAACATGCAATCGAGGCATTCAGACCATTCATCCAGCAAGGACACCTGCTGATAAGGACGGACAATACCACAGTCATGTGGTACATCAACAAACAGGGAGGCACACATTCATACCCTCTATGCCGGACGGCAATGGACCTGTGGAACTTGGCCCTGAATCTCAACATCCAACTGCAGGCCAGATTTGTACCAGGAAAAGAGAATTCACTAGCAGACAGCTTAAGCAGGACTACCACGGATGCTCACGAATGGATGCTGCATCCAGATATTTTCAAAACCTTAACAAAGAAATGGGGAATGCCAGAGATAGACCTGTTTGCCTCCCCACACAACCACCAACTGAAGAAATTCTGCTCAAGAGTATACCACCCACTTGCCTGGAGGGTGGACTCCCTTTCTTTCAGCTGGAAGGACCTGACAGTATATGCCTTTCCACCTCTTCCTTTGATGTACAAAGTTCTACTGAAGATCAGAGAGGAACAGCCAAAGGTAATTCTGATAGCTCCAGACTGGCCAAGGCAACATTGGTACCCGCTACTGAGAAGCATGTCTCGGACGCATTCATGGCATCTACCTCCATGTCCTTTACTTCTAACGCAGAACAATTACAAGACCCTGCATCCAAACTTAAAAACACTGCAGCTAACTGCTTGGAAAATTGCATAAAACAAAACCAACTTGATTTATCTCAGAGGGTTAAGGACATTATCCTGGAGGCTCGCAGACCCTCCACAAGGAAAACATATTCAGCCAAATGGAAAAGATTCCTCATTTGGAGTGCAGAAAAGGGAGAAAATGTCTCACTAGCAAACCTAGCACACATCCTGGAATACTTAGCAGAACTGTTCCACAATGGCCTGTCCTATTCTTCCATTAAGATACATGCATCATCAATTTCAGCAGAGTACAACATGGATCCTCCTGTCTTCTCTCATCCTCTCCTCAGACAATTTTTGAGAGGGATCAAAAATGTAAAGCCTCCAAGGAAACCACCTTTGCCTGCATGGGATCTCAATTTTGTGCTAGAAAAATTAACACTTCCCCCTTTTGAGCCAGCAGCAACAGCAGACTTACAGTTCTTATCTTGGAAAACTGCCTTCCTGCTAGCAATCACTTCAGCAAGAAGGGTATCTGAGTTACAGGCATTAATGGCAGTGCAGCCTTTCCTTATCTTCCATCAGGATAGAGTGTCTCTGAGAACCAATCCTACTTTTATGCCAAAGGTGGTATCCAGGGTATCCTTGAACCAAGCCATACATTTACCTACATTCTTCCCCAACCCACAGAACAGGGGGGAAAAACTACTAGACACCTTGGATGTACACAGACAACTGCGCTACTATCTGGACAGAACCAAGGCCAACAGAAAAACTGACCAGCTTCTGGTAGCATATGCAACAGGAGTGCAAGGAAAAGCAATTTCAAAACAGACAATCTCAAAATGGATAGGAAATTGCATTCGATTCTGCTACTCATTTCATGGAAAGACAACTCCTGAAAATATCAGGCCTCACTCCACAAGAGCTACAGCCACCACTACAGCTTTCCTACGAGGAGTGGCTACCAAAGACATTTTAGAAGCTGCTACTTGGAGCTCCGTACATACATTTGCCAAGCATTATAATCTTCCTTTATACTCCAGATCCCGAGCAGGTTTTGCAACTGCTGTTTTACAAGGGATCTTAAC
Source organism: Protopterus annectens (assembly GCF_019279795.1). Taxonomy (NCBI): domain Eukaryota; kingdom Metazoa; phylum Chordata; order Ceratodontiformes; family Protopteridae; genus Protopterus; species Protopterus annectens. Next base: position 19,197,252 of record NC_056728.1, read on the forward strand.
TACACCATCTTTATCTTAGTGCCTCCTCCCCCAGTTTGGCTATGGTATTCTACCCATTTGTTATGACTGCAGATGCATCCTTGAAGGACATAGTACAGTTTTGTACCTACCATAAATGTAGATGTCCGATAGGTATGCATCTGCAGTCAGGATTACCCACCCTCCTTCCCCTCTGTGGTATTCATAGGGTACTTACCCCTCTTTTAGCTAGCTGGGGGAATCTATTATGGTGTATTTGTTTGTATGTATATATGTATATATATATATATATATATATATATTGCTTCCTACTGTTTGGAATTATCTGCATTTATCCAAATTTAGCCTTCCTAGAGGGCACCTGGCATCTGGGGCAAGAAACACTGAGGAAAATGGCGTCGGCTGATGCCTTTATACCCCAGCAGCTATGACGTCGGGTGAAGTGCGACATCAGCCGAGGCCAGACCCAGACTTTGGAATCCGGCCGACCGAAGGGCTGCCTGAGGCAGGACAACCCATTTGTTATGACTGCAGATGCATACCTATCGGACATCTACATTTATGGTAGGTACAAAACTGTACTTTCTTGTGTCTGTACAGGGCACTGCCAACTGCAGCTGTGCAGTGAGCAACTTCACGCAAACAAGCCTAATTTATAGAAAAAAACAATGAAAGTGAAATCTAACACCTGAGCCCTCTAGCCAATAAAACAACTACACTTTGAGCCTCTCTTGAGTGCTTCCCAGCTCAGATAGACCAGGGAAATGCCTTCTGCCACAAGATGGATAAACTTAGTCCTCTTAATGTAAAAGCACAACAAAAAAGGACCCTCAAAAGGTGCAGAGTAACAACAAACAACTTATTCCCTAGATAATTCTCACCTATACAAGGCGGTTAGAAGACTAAACAGTTCCAGTACCAAACAGTAAATGAGAAAAGATGCAAGCTGTAGCAAAAATACACTTTAACTGTTCAAAAACTTGCAAAATACAAGCAGCAATTACTTAAACAGTGAAAAACAAGTGCAACAGTACAGTCAGAGAACTTATATTTGCCTGGATGGCACTGGATTCAGTGGAAACACTTCTTGAAGCATAGACAAATAGCCAAGGTTTGCTGGGTTCTGTGAAAATAAGCAAAAAGCCAGGAAAACACTCCTGATTTATAGAAGCAGAAATTAAAGTGAAATCTATCTCCTGAGCCCTCTCAACAGTAAAATAACTACACTTTGAGCCCTTTTAGAGTGCTTCCCAGCTCAGACAGACCAGGCAAACATCTTCTGCCACAAGGTGGATGACATTGGTCCTCTTACCATAAAAGCACAGCAAAAAAGGACCTTCAAGTGCAATGCAACAACAAACAAGTTATTCCCTAGCTAAATCGCCCCTCTACAAGGCAACTGCAACACTAAACAGTTACATACCAAACAGTAAAGGAGAAAAGGCAATTTGTAGCAAAAATACATTTTAAATGCTCAGAAAATTGCAAAATACAAGAAGTGATCACTTACACAGTGAAAAAATAGTGCAATAATACAGTCTGACCTTTGCTTAGATGGCACTGGATTTGGTGGAAACACTTCTTGAAGCATAGGCAAGTAGCAAAGGTTTGCTGAGCTCTGTGGAAATGAGCTGCTGTGTGTATATATATATATATATATATATATATATATATATATATAGATAGATAAACATAGAGTAGATATAGACACACACAAACACACACAAACACAGACACACACACACACACACACACACACACGTATATATATATATATATATATATATATATATATATATATATATATATATATATATATGGGTCTACTTCTATTCGCTGACAGCCCATTTCACTGAAACCCATTTCGTTGACAGCTCATTTCATTGACAAACATTCTAGGTGGGGGGCTGCGCCCCCTCCCCCACAACCCCCAACTATATATAACAACTCCACAGTCGCACAACAGTGGGGAGGGGGGCAAAACCCAGGTTTTTGCCTTGCATACTTTTGTCAATGAAATGAGCTGTCAACGAAATGGGTTTCAGTGAAATGGGCTGTCAGCGAATAGAAGTAGACCCATATATATATATATATATATATATATATATATATATATATATATATATATATATATATATATATATATGGGTCCCCTTCAGAAGGTCAAACTTTTAAATGCTCAACTTTCATATGGCCAAGACCATATGATTGAACTTTTAAAAGTTTGAATGGTCTGAATAAGGATCTCCATAGAGTGCGGAACAGGAAGATTTCCCTTTACGGCAATGTAGTGCGATCTCGGAGTTGTTATATTTAAATAGCAGGGGGCTGCAGGGGGGCTTACCTCCCTGCTAGCACTGTTTAGTTTGTTTTTTCTTGTTTATGTTTTTTTCATATTTTCGAACATTCAAATGTTTGATCATATGGTCTTGGCCATATGAAAGTCTAACATTTGGGTGTTCGATTATGTGAAGTAGACCCATATGTATATATATATATATATATATATATATATATATATATATATATGTGTGTGTGTGTGTGTGTGTGTATAGATATATATATATCAATATATATCAGCCACTAATGAATTTTTTTGGTCTCTGTACCATACAGATAGTTTACAGGTGTGTGATCACTACATTCCTGGGATTGGAGATATGCCGTTTCCCCAGCATAGTGGGATCTCAGAGGTTGAATACAGAATTAGCTGGGGGTGTGAGGAGTCTGGGGGCCTTGCCTCCTGCAAAAAAATGCTTTTGACTTTTTTTTTAAGTTTTTTTACTTGCATGCTCGGTGGCTATTTCTTAGCACATGCATAGTGAATTGTTAGTTTTGTTTTTATCGACCTGTTGTAAATATTAGTGATGTCCACATTTTTGCTCAATTTTCATATATTAATATATATCACATATGCGCATGCACACACACACACACACACACGCACACACACACACACACACACACACACACACACACACACACACACACACACACACACACACACATATTTCTTCTTGTCACTTAGAGAAAAAGCTGCAATTATTTATTTTATTTGCTTCCTTGGTTTACTATGCAAACTTGGCTTGACAGATAAGACTTCTGTAAGTATATTTACAGCTACAAAACCTGACTGCTGAAACCTTAAATTGTCTTTACTGAATGTTTCAGTTCCTGCTCAGTATAATATACTTGCCTTTACAATACACTTCCCAGTGTGATCACTCTCAGATAATTCGTTTATCATAATCGGTCAGAGATACGTGCCTTATTTGTGCTTAAATATCAGATTTACAGACTGTATGTTGTGTGGCAAAGAGTGGGAACTAACAGAGATGTACTATCAGTCCCTCTAACATCTGTAAACCTGTATCTCGGTAACCCCACACTTGCATGCAAACACATACCTCTCATTAGTTTAGTTTATTTTTCTTTCTGTCCTTCTATAATGTAGAAACCACCAGTTTTGTTTTTAGTAATTCCAAACTTGCATACCTACAAATATCTCCTGTAAGCTTTCTTATTGTCCTGTTTAAGGGCTAGAAAGCTGAAATACACAAAAGTGAAATATAGTGCACTACTCTTGTTTGCCAAACATTACTTAATGTGGATGAGTATAGACAAATATCTAGCTCAACCATCAAGAAATCTTTAACTTCTTTTTCTCTCTCCCCAGTGAAACAAGCACATGTAAGTCTGACTACTGCTGCAAAAGTTATCATATCCCACTACCTAAAGAACTTGCACAGCTGAATTTTACCTACAATTACAAAAGTTCACAAGGAACAAATACAGCGAGTTAAATCTATGTAAGGCAATTTCCAAGACTCAAACTAATAACTTAGTTTGTTAAGTCATGCATTAGTGTGTTCTGTTTTGTAGTGTTGAATCTGCTGGAAGGATATCCCCACCCACACTCATAGGCCTTTTACTGCTGAAGGTGACGCTACATTGACACTTCAGCATATTTTACTCTTATCAGTGTAATATATCCCTGGAAAGACATTGAAAAGCCCATAACTATAAAATTAGATGCTGTGACTTGAGTCAAGCATTTAGAGTTCAGACACCTTGTCTTTGTATCCATGAACATTTTACCTCACTGATTGTTTATGGTGGTAAACCATTTTTTTTTGGGGGGGGGTTCTTCCTGTTCTGTTTGCTTTGCTCACTCCGCTCCCCTGCCCTTCCCCCATATCCCATCCACCCCCTTCATCTCTACTCTTATCCTAAGCAAACCACTCTCCCTCATTCCTATAATCCAATTATATGCAACTCTACCTTGTCCACACCCACAATTCATTCACATCTTACCTTCTTTTATTTAACCAAACTTATCTGCTTTCCCTTACATCCATCACCTTGAATTCTCATCCCCCTACTATAATTCTGTACATCTTATTGTACTTTACCATCACAATACAATCACCATCTCAAATTATCTCCCAATAACACCAGGCTTACAAGCTTCTTTTCTACTATACACACAAACTAACATTGCACTATAATTTTACTACTGACCTGTCAGATCTCCCCCACCCCTCCTTATCACAAACCACAAAGCAAAACACATTGTCAAAGCCAACTCTCAAGTCAAAACATTTCCAACCTTACCTTTAGCTGCACACATATCACAAGATAACATAATCTCTATTTGCACCGATATTACATTCAAACCCATAAATACCACTTTTATTATTTTTAAACCCACCATCACAGCTGACATGCTATCCCTTACCTGTCTAACCTATTTACTCTTAATTCTCAACCTCGCTACAGCTATATCCTCACATACCCCCACACACCAATACACATCAACAACCTCCTCCAACCATCTCACCAATAAACAGCACAGCTTTTCACATACTTTCTCCCAGCTTTTCCCCTATACCCTCCCATATTATTCTGCACCACCTATGAAACCACACTTGACACCTGTACCATCACCTAGGAATAAAAAAAACTGCCCATGACACTTATTCCTCATTACCTATCTACTCAAATGTGGAGACATACATCCTAACCCTGGCCCACCCTCTAATCCTAACCACAAGAGTAACCCCAAAGATTTAAACATACTTACACTGAACCTTAGAGGTATACGTAATAAAATAGCCCCATTGCATGCCTGGATTGATCAAAATAAACCTGACATACTAACCCTTACCGAAACACTACACTCCAATGTAAACGACTCAGAATTAATACCTCCAAACTTTGCAATAACCTGAAGATATAGATCTAAGAAAAGGGGGAGGGACAGCACTTCCATATCCCTCTACGCTCAACATCATACCCTACAACAGTAATGTACCCATCTTTTCCAGTACTGAGGTACTAATCTCTTCTTTGAACCTCAACATATCAAAAATAATTTGCATAATAGCAATATACATCCCACCAGGTAACAATATACCAGTGTTGGAAATATTTTATCCTAGACATCCCAAACAATAAACCTTGAAACAATAATCTTAGGAGATGTAAATATAGATTGGCAAACCATAGCTTCCAACTCCCCCACAAATAATATAAATCTGTATGTTTTTTCTCAGCTTATCAATCCTCTGACAAGGTACAGCAAAGATCTTACTGGCCAAGCCACCCTAGATTGGCTCCTAGTGTCCCACCCCACCAATTACCCCTCTTCTGGTACACTATTCAACAATCTCCTACATGAAATAGACTGGACACCCCTTAAACGACTACCCCTTAATGATGCTGTACTATACTTTAATAACACCTTCCTTCACATATTTAACACACCAGCTCCCATTCACATGAAAAGAATCAAAAATAACTCAGCACCATGGCTCTCTAAGGAATGTAAACACCTGATGAAGCAAGGCGACCTAGCCTGGTTAACCTGGAAACAAAACAAAAACGAAGAAAATCATGTTCATTTCAAAACACTATGTAATAAAGTGACAAAACTAATCAACAGAGATAAGAATTCATATTATTCCCAGCTTCAACTCCAGCATAATATCGACCCCAGTAAATGTTGGCACTCCATATCTTCTCTACTCAACCCTAGAATAAATAGAGAGCACACCCTATCAGCTGATACCCCTCCATCACAAATAGTCAAAAACTTTAAGAAGCACTTCATAAAAATCAATATCAGACCTACTAACTAACACGCCTAATGCTGGACCCATGCACCCTTCAACCTATTCAGACACTAACCCCAGACCATCAAGTACTTCTAACGCTGTCGTTAATAACCCCCCTACTCAACAAAATGTCATACAAACCCCATTTCTCATTTCAACCCATACCCACTGACACCATTAAGAAACTACTGCAAAAACTAAAACCCTGCTGTACCTCAGCTGATAATCTTCCATCACGCTACCTCAAACTGGCTGCTAACTCAATCGCTTACCCAATCAGTATCCTTATAAAAAGATCTTTACCAGAATCAGAAGTACCTACCATATGGAAACAATCTCACATCACCCCCATCCACAAAGGAGGAGACTCTTTTGATCCATCCAATTTCTGTCCTATATCCATCTTGTCACCTATATCCAAATTTCAAGAGAGAGGTATCCATCAGCAGGTATTGCAATATTTACTGCAAAACAACCTTTTAACCAAAGCCCAACATAGCTTCTGACCTAGACACAGCACATCTACAGCCCTATTATCTTTTATAGACACCGTGAACAAGGCCAGAGATGCAGGATGCTATACAGCCTCAGTATTCCTTGATATCTCCAAGGCCTTTGGCACAGTGTCTCACCCCTTGCTACTGAACACACTGTCTAACTTAGGCTTTTCACATAACACATTAAAATGTTTTCAGAGCTACCTCAAGGATAGTAAACAAGCAGTGAAATGGTCCAATGAACTCTCATTCTTTCTCCACAACCCTACTGGAGTCCCTCAAGGCTCCATCCTAGGACCTCTACTCTTCAAAATTTTCAGAAACAACCTCCACACTGCCTCTCACCCTTGAACCCTCATTCAATAAGCTGATGATTCCACCATAATCTGTACTGCTCAATCACTACCAGAACTACTTTCAAAAACTCAACGGTTCTTTACTGAAGTCGAATCCTGGCTAAGAAATGCCCAACTCTCTCTTAATCCAAAGAAGATGAAACTAGTACTCTTTCATCCCAAAAACTCCGCCCCTGTCACTGATCATTTTAATATCCTTGCATCTGACAACACTGTGATAGAAATAGTGTAGGAGACCAAACTTCTAGGAGTTATTGACAATAAACTTTCACTCGACCCACATATACAGCAAAATATAAAGAAAACTCATCAAAAACTGGGACTCTTATATGGAAACAAACATTTCTTTACTGCTGCAACCAAAGTTACCCTAGCAAAAACATTTTTACTTCTCTCCCGTCTTTATGGTACCCCTGTCCTAACTAACTTACAAACTTCTACCCTAAGCAAGATGGAACAGTACAACAAAGTTTGACACAAACTTTAAATATCACACACACCACTGTAAGTCACTCCTTGAATTAAACTGGCTTGAACTCCCCAACCAACTTGGCTTTATTTGGCTATCCACCTTGCACAATCTTATTTACAAGCCTACTGCCTGCCCTGCACTAGCCAATCTAGTCACACCTTACACACCAAATCAATCCCTACCATCAGAACACAAAAATCTCTTAGCTATCTCAAAACCCACAAGAAAACCAGGTCACTCTCTGTATTCATGCTCTGTCTCTATACTTTAGAATTCACTACCTCTAGCTACCAGCTCTAAATCTGGCCTAATCCATTTCAAAGCTTCTTTAAAAAAATCATCTAAAAAATACATGGCTCTGCTCCTGCATAAAGCCTCCCTAATGCTCAGCTGTTCCTCTTCTTCCACATTAGCCTCATCCTCCTCTTCTGTCACATTTCAGTCCCTCACAGTCTGCAAGATCCTAAGGCTCTTCTAACTCCTTCTCTGTTTCTACACCATATCCTTAATCTACTGCTCAGGCTGTATTGCTTCTATTCTTCTTAACTTTCTCACTATCTTTCTGTATCACTAACTTTCTGGTTACTATTTTCCTAACTGAAACTAACATTCTATTTTTCATGTACTGTAACAGTCAATGTCACACATTGCACTATCTACATATTATTTTTTGGACACTGTTCTGCATCATGTATGGTGAGAGTGACTATTATTGTCTATAATGTTGTTAACGCTATAGAATTGTCTAGATGTGTAGTATATATTGTAACATCTTGTAACATAGTTTATTCTTTCAACTTATTTTTGTATAGTGTTTCTAATGTAATTTGTATCATATTGGATTATATTGTATTTGTATTGTACTGTACTGCGGAGCTTGTCTCCCTGGCCCTCTGCTGAAAACGGGTTCTGTAAACCCAGTCAGACCACCCCAGTAAACAAACGTCAAATAAATAAATAAATAAAATTTGCTCTGAATTTTTGTATATGTTATTGCGTAAACAGATGTAACACAAATCATCAAGACTGATCTGTAAGATTCCAAGATTTCAGATACAGTAATTCCTTGAAGGAAATTTTAATGAGCAGATGAGAGTTTTGTTAAACCATCTTTGCTGCACGGTAACTCAGGGTTAAAGTAATTAAGGGAGTGTGAGGTAGTAGTCATCACACAGGGGGTTGGAAGACATGTTTTTGGTGTTTTGCAGTTACTGGAGTGAGAAAATATGTTTTTTGGTATTCTCATATTCATTGTGTTGGACTGATTGCATGGATAGCTTTGGGAATTAGCATTTCAGGAGTTCTACAGTAGCAATCAAATTGCATTAAGCAAACTATTATAATTTATTAAACTCAAAACTGCCCCAAGTAAGAAGAGAAAGAATGTATTTTCAGGAAATCAATCTATCATAAGTGATGTTTTGCTGTCTGCTGCCAGTGTATAAAGAACATAGATTTTATTTACTGCAGCCTTTATGGCAAACTACTAAACTGATTTACTCTCCTGTCACATAAACAATATTGTATCATGTAATATACAATAAAAAGTATTAGTTTTCTATGAAAAAAAATACTAACAGAGGCCACCCTTCCTTTTATCGTAATAAATTATTGTATTAATTGTATTACTTGTTGTAATAAACAGAATCGTAACATCTGACTGTTTTTTTTTTTTTTTTTGAGTACGTGTATTTTAGATGTTTTCTAGAGGACTTTGTGGTTGTTAAAGGTTATTAGTCTTACATAAGTATACATATTCCAATAAAGCTTATTTCAGTTTGGTATCACCAATAAATGAGACTAATGACAGCGAAACCTTAGATGTATTTATTTTTGAAGCACTTGTTTTTGATGTTTGATTTTGTGAAACTTGCTGTTCTGCTATAGGATTTAGCTGTATCAAACTCAAAAGAAGAGAAATGTATACACCTGGAATAACATTGGTGCAGACCTCATACCCTACTTAAATCTAAGCTTAACTTTAAGCAGTAGGAAACATTTCTTATTATGCTGTGAGCGTGGATAGGTGAGCAATAATAGGTTTTCAATGATTCGCCTACACATAGTGATGGGAAACAGTGCTACATCCTGCTGGTTACATTATACATCCATCTGTCAAAGGTGGTAGCTTGCTTGACCCCATTGTTAGGAATTTCAGTGTTTCTGGATATACTGCAGATGTAGTAGCTGCAACAGGGAAGCTGGAGTGAAGAATATCAAACAGAAAAGGAGCTGCTTATTTGGAAATGTATAATTAATTTGTGATGCTCAGTAAGATTATGTTCATAATAAGGTGTTCAGAATGTATGTCAAGTACATTTGTACAGTATTTCTTCGTAAATAAGACCTAACCAGAGCATAAGGCCTAGCATGGTTTTCCAGGGTGGTCATGCTATAAGCCCTACCCCAAAAATAAGCCCCAGTTATGATCATCAACAACACATGATGGACGTGTTGAATTATAAATATTATTGACACCCATTGACTGAGGTTATCGTACTCTGCTCGCCAAAAATGGCGTGCAGCGTACAATAACCTCAGTCAACAGGCTGAAGAGGGAAATGCTAAGAAATGCAAGTGTGGATCAGGTCGGCAATCATTATTTCCTGAGCTGAAAGACATCATCTGTGAATGGATTGCTAACAGGAGAGCAAATGCTTTGGTTGTTTGCAGGGCTGATATTCAAGCATTTGCCCTTGCAATGGCACCACAGTCAGAAATATTCCCAGAAGAATTCAAAGCATCACAACATTGGCTGGATGGCTTCCTTCAGTGATATGAACTGTCTCTAAGAAGATCAACAACATTGTTCAAGCTGGAAGATACTGAAGTTATTAAACGTGCACTTGCTTTCGAGTCCTTTGTTGATGGCATCGACTTTTCTAAATAACAGCTCTCCAACATGAATGCTATGGATGAAACTGCAGTGTTTATGGGCCAAGGATCTCAAACAACAATCAATCAGAGGGGTGCCTCGTCAATCTACATTCCCTCCACTGGTTACGAGAGTGCACGTGTTACCTGTATTTTGGCAATTCATCTAGATGGAAAGAAAAACCCACGAATAATCTTTAGTAAGGGCAAGAAAGATAAGACTGAATGTGTTTCAGGCATTTACATTCTTGAAACCAAAAAAGCCTGGTGCATACAAGCAGTTATAAGGAAGTGGGTCGATGTAATGCTGCCACTTGTTTTGCGAGGTGGTGAAAGAGGTCTGCTAGTCTGGGATTCAGCCAGCACTCACCGCACTAAAGACATGAAGAAATTCCTTGCACGGAGAACAATAGATCAAATAATGATTCCCGCAGGAATGACTGCCTATCTCCAGACTCTTGATATTGCAATAAACAAGCCATTCAAGGACCATTTGCATATGGAACTCAATGACTACATCGAAAATAGAATGGAGAGAAATCAGCATGGAAACTTTGTGAAGCCTAGCCTGCAAGAGGTCGTGCCTTGGGTGAAAAATTCATGGGATAAAATCACTGACAGCTGTGTTGCCAATGCACTACGATCAGGCTATTTGGACAAGCAGTGCTCATTTAAGGAGAGCTCTATTGCTAGGCATGACAGATTGGGGCCAATGGTTCTACAGAAAATGAAGTCACAAGAAATTCAGGGGTTGGAGACTTATGACAATGTTCCAGAAGAAGATGACATGACTGTATTTGAATAACTTTTCCATTATCGGGGCAACAGAATGGATTGCTTCTGCTTTCAGTTTTATTCCGCTCCTCCAATACACATGTACTGAGATTTTTCTGCACTTTCTGTTAAGCATGAAAAATTGCACTATGAAAGCCAAGGTGAAGATATTCTGAAGTTGAAATGTTTGCTGCACTGTTTATGTAGAATGCTCAAACAACTATTAACACGTTACTTAGAACTGTTGTCCAATAAAAGAAAAGCACCAAATAAATGTCAATTTGAGTACATGAATAAATGTCAATTTTTGTACATGAATAAATGTCGACTCGTGTACAAGAATAAATGTAAATTTTTGTACATGAATTAATGAATAAATGTAGATTGTTGTATGGGGGGGGGTAAATAAGGCATCCCCTGATAATAAGCCCTAATGCGTATTTTGGTGGGGGAAAGAGTATAAGACCCGGTCTTATTTTCGGGGAAATATGGTAGTACAACCGATGGAGGGACTCTGCATCTAAAGGCCTGTAATTCCAGAGAGATATTTTGATGACATTATTTTTCAAGCAGATCATCACAAATGCAATGCAAACTGATGCGTATAAATATTATGTTTTAACGGATTTGAGTGTGAACTTAAAATAAACAACATATGTATTCTATTAGTTTCCTCTGTGTTGAATGCAGATAGCTTTTTTGGGGAAAATTAGTTATGGCACATGCCAAGTGCATTACATATGATTAATGAAGACTTGCTCTCATAACCCTAGTTATATTATATCATAACAATGTCAGTATAACAACTCATTGTCATTACAGTTATGAGTTTTAAATGTTAACATCTTTTTTACAAGTGTAAAATGAATTTCCAAGTTATCTTTTTATGTCACCTCTTTTATTTGAGCTACTAAGCTTGTGATCTGGCATTCCATGTGGAGAGCTGTTATACAGTAATCTGCATTCATCTAGTGGTTTGTGACCTTTTGCCTCTAACCTCATGTTTCTGGCCTCTGCTTCTTTAGCTTGACCTGTGGCTGCCTCAGATGTCTGAACTCATCAGACCCCAATCAGAGGTCCATGTGCGTGTCCCATCCTCATCACTTAATGAAGTCAAGATAAAGTTGGAAGAGAAGTCCATCCAGTATGAGTAAGCACTATTCTAATTTATTAATATGTGCTCTTTACTGCTTCTTTGCTTAGTAGACATAAACACAACCTAGATCTTCAACTGCATGGTTTCACATGTACCCAAGCATATAATATGACAGTTTAAACAGCAATCAGAGAATGAGGTTTCAACACATTACAACACCTACAGAAACAGCAGTGATCTACTAAGACAGCTGTGGTGAACAGGGGCTATGTTCAGAAGATTAGCACAGCTACACCCAGCCTCTGTGTGGGATACAGGGGCTACAGTCTCTCCATCTCTACTGCCAATTTATATGTGATGTATGTGGTATAAATACACACTACTGGCAACAATTAATATGAGACAGGCAGTTGGATTTGAGAGAATAGAAAATGGAATAATAGCCAGCACCAAACATTTAGAAATAAGCTTCACACTGACCAGCTGCAGAAAGAAGTTATGATCACTGGCTCCACAAGATTTTACTCACCATGCTCCCAAATGAATGCCTTCCAGGGCAATTTTGTCAAGAGTAACTGGACTTGTCAAAGAGTAACATACACATCCTCCAGTACAAGCCTGCCTTCATGGAAAGAAGATGCCATCAGCCAGACTAATCTGGTACACTAAAATAATTAGTGTTTACTCTTAAAATAAGGCAATTGTTAAATATTCGTATTGTAGCAACATCATTAAACTTTCATTCTTCAAAAGGTGGCTACCAATAACTAAGATGTCACTAGGTCTGCACATATGCTTTTATACTATTAATAAAACCACAAACCACAAGCCCAATACTTTAAATCAGTAATATTCTTTACTTGAAATAAATAAAAAATAAGTTATACACTTTGTAAAATTAAACATGCAGGCAGATTTGCACTTGCACAAATAAAGACAAGAAAATATGATTTAAAAGACAGATTGTATATAGAATACCACTGCCCATCAGCATATCTGATCCTATCACACTTAATAGTTAATGAATTGCTGGAGTCTCCCTTCCTATGACTTGTAAGTCCAAACAGCAGAGGCACTGTCTAACATATAAAGAATCCCAGGTTTAAGCTTTAGGTCCATAGCTGAACTTCACTAGTCATGCTGCAAAAGCAAGGTTAAACTCAACTAACAGTTGCTTTTTCTCTATCCTCTTTCCACAGTCACATAACAATGCAGGGAAGCTAGACTGGAAATCAAGTAATAAATAATGTGATAAGGAGTAATATTTCAAGGAACACTGAGCTATAGGTACTGCAAATATGTGTACACCTCAGAAGCCAGATTCACATTTTAACAGTGTTGTTGATTTTTACTGAAAGCAAAGTCCTGTAAAGCTATCATATTTTTTTATGTTCTGTATATTTTATGCTGCAAGATTTACTGAAAGGAGCAACACATTTTTTATGAAAAATGAATCTAACTCGGCATAATACAACGTTTCTGTATGTTTTACTTTTGCTTTTTTTTCACTTTTATTACATTGTCACTTATAACATAAAATAAAACAAACCATATTAACATGCTTCCAGTTACATACATTATGCATTGCATATGTTCTTTTTAATAATTATCATCAGTCCATCATTACACAAATTGTTCAATTCTTGCCTTCCCTTAAACCTCACGCCTCCTCCTCCTCCTTCTGCACATTATTCTGCATGTATTGTTCCAAGAATTTCCATTTATTTCTATGTAATTCAGTCCTTCCCTTTTCAAAAGACACCATTTCCTGGTCTTCTTTCTCTGCTACAATATTTAATACCTCAAATACAGTTGGTTTGGACTTTGATTTCCAATTTCTAGTACTTGATTTTTGGCAGTCAGCAAAATGAAACTTAACAAGGCTTTACTATGTCTAGGCAATTTAGATCCTGTGTCCCAGCTCAAAAGAATCACTTCTTAAGTTACACACATTTGCTCACTCAATATTTATGACAGGGTACTCTGTAGGGAATTTTTAAAGTCTGCCAACTCAATACACTCCCAGAATATATATTCCCAGTTACCTCTTTCTTCCCCATCACACCTCCAACATTTGCCATCCACTTGAGGAAAAAATAATTTGTAGTCTGCTTGGGGTATACAAATATCTATGCAAACACTTCCAAGCAAAAATTGTAAACATTCTATACTTTGTTGCATACTTGGAAGCCATACAAATGTCCTCCCAATGATCCCTTGTAAATGGCTTATCCAGTTTTTTCCAGTCTTTTCAAACTTCCTCTTATTGATTCTTATCATTAGTGTGCAATATGTTATATTATCTACTGATTGTCCCTTTTTTAACAGCAGCTTCTGTTCTCAGTTCAACTAAAAAGTCGACCAGAGCAGATCTTTCACTTAGGATTTCGCTATCCCCTTCTCTTTGCCTAGACTTTGATATCAATCCCTGGTAGGGAAGGCAGTCTCTAGCTTGCAGTCTAAATGTCTTCTTGGCCTCACGCCATTCTATTACCTTTCACTCTCTAGTTACTTGCTTCCAATACCTTGGTTCCTTTGACAGTTTTCTGCGGTACATTCCAGCCACCTCTTGCCTATTCTCTGTAACCCTACTTGCAGTCATCCCTATCTGCAAAATCTCCATTCTCCATTCTTGTATTGGCTTACTTTTTAGAATACTTTCTGCTATTTGATGAATATAATATTCTATATGGCTATTAGTCTCCTTAATGATCTGCATCCAAAATCCCACTCACTCATTATTTCTTGAAATCCCCCTTCCCTGCTTCATCATCACCCCATTCACTTTAAATTGTAACTTTGTGTTTGTGTTATTTATATGAGCTTTAATTGTGTAGCTCTAAAATCTCTCTTCAAATCAGGTAATACTAAACCACCTTGTTCTATTGGAATGATCAACTTACCCACTTAATCTTTGCCCTCTTCCCCTCCCAAATAAATTCCTTCAACTCTTTATTAATTATTGTTCACAACTTTTCCTCTAATTGATAAAAATGTATCTGACCTGTATATAAAACTAAAGAGATTAAAAACATTCCCACTGCTAGTAAGTTACTATCCATATCCATAAACAAGAGCTTCCATTTTCTCAGTTCTTGCATTAGCTTTTGTTTTGTCTCTTCCCACATATCCTTACCTGCCATAACTGAAGTCTTTGTAATCCATACTCCTAAATACTACATCTTATTTTGTCTCCATAAATCTTGGGGTATATAATTTGCAGCTATAGCCTTTGTTTTATCTTCATTAATTGTATATCCTGAAAGGACTTGAATCTGTCTCAAAATGTTCCATAATACTGAAATGTTCTTTTCTAGATTTATCAGGTACAAAATAATATCATCTGCGAATAAAGCCATTTTTCTTGTTTACCATTCTTACAGTTATATCCTTGTATTTCTAAGTTCCTTATTTTCTTTGACAATGGCTCTAAATGTAAAGGAAATAACAAAGGGGAAAGAGGACACCACTGCCTGGTTCCTCTGTTCAGGCACAATATGTCAGAGAGAACCCTCCCACTTTAATTCTTGCCTACAAGCCTTCATATATCCTCCTAACTAACCTAATTATTGGATCACGGAATGCAAATGCTTCCATTGCTCTACTCATAAAATCCCAGCTTACTCTGTCCAATGGTTTCTCTGCATCAAGACCCAATAACACCAATGGTATTTTCTTAAATTCTGTTTTCCTTTGGATCATCGTTGTTCTATTAATGTTGTCAAATATTTGCCTCCCCACCAAAAAACACAGTGATCCATATCTATTGTTTTTGGCAAAACATTTGCCATTAAATTAGATGGTTTAGACATAAATACTTTGTGATCATGGTTTAAAATTGAAATGGGTATATATGAATCTGGGTCTGATGTTTTTTTGTCATCTTTAGGTATTACAACCACCACAGCTTTATTCCAAGATGTTCATGTTTCCCCTTCTTTTAAAATTCTGTTAAACAAAAGCTTCCAGATCTTTATCAATTTCTTCCCTCCAGACTTCCAGACTTCCACTGGAATGCAGTTTGTTCCTGCAGACTTTTCTGCAGATTAATTATACATCACCATTTTTATTGCTCCTCCTATCTTAACTGTTAAAATTTGAGCCTCGTCTACTTCTAAGTCTGGCATACTTAACATTTTCCATAAATATTTTTCATTTGTGATGTTTCTTGATTTACATATTTTTTTGATTTATCCAAATTTTCATAAAATTTTTGAAATATCTCTAATACATCTACAGGATCTCTGGTTATTATTGGTACATGATCTGAAATAGTTATTGGATGTGTGTCAAAGCTTTCAATTAAATGCACATGTTCCTAAGAAATATAATTTCTGTCTAGTCTTGCCCAGTTACTGTACCTTGGAGAATAATATGTAAATTCTCTCTGAGTTCCTGCTACTGAATTCATGTATTCCATACCAAATATTTAATAAATTTCTTTAGAAATCTATATTCTATTGTTATATTTCCCTTCTAGGTCCTTCAGATATAGCCTCACTGTTACAAATCATGTCCCCACCAATAAGTAATATTCCCTACAGAAAGCTGATTATTTCTCCCATAATTTTTTTAAGATCCATAACAGCAGTATTTGGTGGAATATAAATAGATGATGTCATAATCCTTATCCCCTGCCAGTAGTCCCATACTATCACAAATGTACTATTATCTTTTTCCTCTTCTATCATTGTTGGAGCTCCTCTAGCAATCAATATTATTACTCCCCTTTTCCTTTGTCCCTGTTATTCTGCTGAATATCCATCCTGAAATCCTTTCTTTTATCAAATTCAGATGTTCATTTCTTTCCAAATGTGTCTCCTGCAGCATTCCTATTTGTACTCTTCATTTCATAAGACCATAGAATCATAGAAAGTTACTAGTCTAATGCCCCTAGGGCCCTTACAAGGCTAGCCAAGTTCTGCTCTTGTTTCCATGATCAGCATCTATTGCCCCTATCCAGAAGAGACACAGGTGGAACCCCTGGGATGAATTTACAGTTACCCATTCAATTGTCCAGACTGAGCATGAACAGGGCCAAAAATGTGCTCTGCTTGACATAAATTGGGAGACTGTTCCACAGATGTGGTAACCTCTGGGAGACAAGTCTGCCCATCCAGTAGCTTCTATTAATGTCATATACCAGGTCAAGGTCTTTAGAGCGAGTAACCTGTGAGACATTGGACTTTCGGATCTGTAGCATTTCCATTAAAACAGAGTCAGCGATTGCCTTGTATGCAAGGCAGAGATCACCTCCGAGTAGTCTGTATGAAATGGAGTAAAGCGACAGTGATTTCAGCCGATCCATATAAGACAGATGCTGAATACTCTGAATTCTCCTTGTGAGGAAGTTTTGTGGTCTCTCCAACTGCCACATCTGCCTGGAAAGGTACATACCAAAAGGGGCGTTGTACTCAATTATTGGCCTGATGAGGGAAGAGTACAGGGAGGTTATAACTTCTTTTTTTTCTGGAGATAATGCCCTTACTTATGAGATGAGCAATATAGAATCCTCTTCTTACCACTGTGGAGACATGGTGATCAAAGATAAGGTTGTTGTCAACCTGTGTGCCCAGGTCTCTCCATTGCTTTTTTTAAAGCTGTCTCGCTATGTTAAACTCCTTTAACATAACGAGACAGTGTGTAAAAAGCAACAGAGATCTTGCTTTCCCTGTTGCTTTTTTCAAAACTGTCTCACTATGTTAAAGGGGTTTAACATAGCGAGACAGCTTTAAAAAAAGCAATGGAGAATCTCCGTTGCTTTTTTTAAAGCTGTCTCGCTATGTTTGTAAAAAGCAATGGAGATCTTGCTTTCTCCGTTGCTTCCGCCCACAGCTCTGACGTACTGCGTAAGCATATGCATGCGCAGTACATCAGAACTGCCGCAGAATAGCAGACAGCTGCGGAAGAGCAGCAAGGAGGCATTATACAATGCCATTATTTTAGAAAAGTAATTTTTTTTTTTCTTAAATAATGTCATTTTATAATAGCAATAATGAGTGCATGCTTAGGGTGTTTCTATTGATGTGGTAGCTAGCAGGAACATCACTCTTACTGAAAGGGATGATAATACATTTTTTGCATTGAGTTTAAGCTGTGACCTTGGTGCCAATCATTTGTTTGCATAAGACCCTCTTGTAGGATGTTGACATCATTTGGGGATTCTATGACTGCTCCCAATTTGAAGTCATCAGCAAACTTTGTCAGCCACAGACCTTTAGGTTTTTGCTTGTACTCCAGAGAAATAGATTCCAAACAGTAGAGGTCCTAGGGCTGATCCCTGTGGAACACCACTGGTTACAGGTCTGCTGTTGGAGGTGGATTCCCCTATTTTGTCTGTATGGATTCTAGTGGTGAGCCAGTTAGTGACCCACCTAACAGTATAAGAGCTAATACCTTGGTGGGTGAGTTTGTCAATAATGCTTGAGTGAAGGATAGTGTCAAAGGCCTTGGCCAAGTCCGGGTAGGCTGTATGCACAGTTTTTCCCTCATCCAGGGCTCTGGAGACTATCTCAAAAAAGTCCACCAGGTTTAACAGGCATGATCTCCCTTTGACAAATAAAAACTAAGTAGGGTCAAGTGTTAGAGATTACCTACATCTTTGCTGATAAAGTCCATGATGAGTCACTCCATGGCCTTGCCGATAACTCTAGTCAGGCTAATATGTCTATAGTTCCCAGGGGCAGTGGAAGTACCAATCTTGTGCAAGGGGATAACGGTTGCCATTTTCCATTCAGGATGGGATGCAACAAGGCTGGGATGAAGCAGTGCTTAGACTATGAATGAAAAGAGTATCCAGTGGTGTTGCTAATTCTTGTTGAAGCCCATGTAGGACACAGTCTGGGATGTTATCTCATTGCACAGATAATGTGATTTTGGCCTTAGAGAGGGCATTTACAACCTGCTCTCTAGAGATACACGGTGGGAGACAGGTAGAAGGAATGTCATGGGGTATGTGTGGTGGGGGCAGGGGAGTGAAGTTTTCACAGAACCTGTCGGCTAACAAGTTAGCTATGTCCACAGACTCAGTGTATGTGGTATCATTAACTACCAGTTCAACACAAATCTGGGTTGTACCTTTTAGGCTATGGATGTAACTAAAGAATGCCATATGGTTATCCTTAGTTGAAGACGCTAATTTGGATTCACAGTTTGCTTTGGAGAACTTCACAAAAAGTCTTATTTGCTTTATTAAGTGGAGGAGGGAGTGTTTCCAGTTTAGGGCACACTCCCTCTTACTTTTGGACAACAATTTCTTCCTTTTATTGTAAAGCTTGTTAATGGCATTTCTCCACCAGGCAGGCTTGCTCTTCCTTGAAGAGCTTATTTTGGTCCTATCAGGTACAGCTGCATCAATGCAACTGTTTGTAAAAAGCATTTTTGTAGAACTCAACTTGCCAGTTCCATCTGAGGTGGTAGGTGCAGTGAAGCTATTTATACCATCCCTTAGAAGGATATAATCTGCTTTGGAGAAGTTTTTTAATTTAGTTGCTGCTGGGGGGGGGGGGTTGTCCACTGTGATAGTTACTTTGAGCACAACTGATTTGTGGTCAGATCTGACAAGGGAAGACCTCACAGTGGGGGTGCTACACCAGTCCCCCATATTGGTATCACCAGATCCAAGATGTTGTCACCCCTAGTTGGGGTATTCACCAGCTGGTGGAGTTAATGAACTTGAGGAACCTTTGAGTAGGGGAGTTTGAGCATGAGTAATTTACCCAGTCAATGGATGGGTAATAAAAATCACCCAAAACCATGGTGTTCGGATGTATCTTGATGGATTCTAGTAGATCCAAGTATGCAGAATGGGTATCTTGATTCATGGAAATGTTCCTGTAGCTGACAATTTCTTGAATAGGTGTACTACCAAAAGTTAGTTATACCTGAAGTGTTTCCATGGAATCATACTCTTTAACCAATTTGGAGGTAAATTTATCTTTAATGAATATTAATACACCACCTCCTTTAGTTTTTGCACCTTCCATTTGTAATCTGAACATGTGGTAGGAAGTGTAACTTGGTATGGCTGATGTATTCTCCACTACCTTGAACCAGGCCTCCTTGACTGCACAGATGTCAGTGTCTTTGAAGGTGAGGACTACTTCCAGTGAGTGTAGATTCATGCTAAGACTCCTAGCATTTAGCAGCATAATCTTGAGATTGTTTTTTGATGAAAGTTTTACATCAGGAATTTTGTCCTTGTGACACTGCCTAAAAAAGGCACTGTGGGTGGGGGGGGGGTGGCAACAGCCTTCGTCAGTAGCCAAAATCCCAGGGGTGACAGATGAAGGCCATCTCTGGCAAAGTATCGAGGTCTATCAGTCATGTCATCCCAGGCTGACAGAGACTGGATCCCCTTAGAATGACACCAGAAACTAAGCTAATTATTGAAGTCAATGATTTTCTGTTTATATTGTGGTATCATCATATGTGAGGAGGTATCATCCTAGGCGAGAAGAATATATGTGTGTGTGTGTGTGTGTGTGTGTGTGTGTGTGTGTGTGTGTGTGTGTGTGTGTGTGTGTGTGTGTGTGTGTGTGTGTGTGTGTGTGTGTGTGTGTGTAGTTCAGTACTCTTACCTTTTTATCTATAACTATAAGGCCATTTGCATTCCAAATAATAATGGTTAGCATAGTCATTATAATAAGTTATTCTCCCACCTATTATACATGGCAGCTTTTTTGAATGTCTATTTCCAAGTTTTGTGTTACATGTACACACTAATGTTTGTCAGGTTGATATTTCATACAGTTGTTTCTTGTCATCTTGTTGAACCTATGTCACATTTTTCAAGACTTTTTGTCTTAATTAAGACCCTCAAACAAAAAAAAAAAACTAAATGCATTTTCAGAACACCCCATAACCCATTTACTTAAAAATGGCACACAAAACTATGTGCATCTTCAAAAAAATGAAGTTTAACCATTCTGATAGGAATAATTACCAAACATTGACAGCTGCACCAACAGGCATTACCTAACCTAAAATTAATGTTACCCATGATAAAATATGTGTTACAGCCTGTGCTCACACTTACACTGATTATTGTCTGTTCTTTTCTTATCTCTGTTCACTTCCTAGATGTAAAACTAGCTTGTATGCTTTCAGAAAACATTAACTTTTAGCCCCAAGAAAATGTGCACTGGCCATCTTTAAGTAAAACTAAATTATACACTGTTCTATTAATTTTATTGATGGATTAAGGCTGCTATGGAAACTGCTAGCTTGTATTCACCTCCAGTAATTTCAAACTTTATTTTTTACTAAGCTGTTTGCCTGTGTACCTTTAAATGTTGTACTTCCCCAAGCAAACAATGCTCATAACTCTCTGGATTAATTGCTTGTAACTGCAGACAGCTCATTTCCATGGAAACATAAGAATAGAATGTACAACTGTCTTCAGCTGCAGATATGTTACGTACCCAGTGAATATTTGCTAAAGGAACAAAAACAAGCTTATATTATTGAATATGCAAGAATCCTAACACTTCCCATTGCATTTATCTATCCATCCATAACCCCTGTTTCCCATTTTTGCACATGGGGTCAGGGTGTCACTCCAACAGTGAGAATCACCTAGAGCCAAGGTTTGCACCACCATGTGGCTAGCTCTGCTGCAGTAGTAATTCCACATCACACACACACTTACACCCATGGCCAATTTAGAGTGTTCAATCCACCTAATGCATGTCTTTGGAATGTGGGAGGAAAGTGAAGTACCCACAGGAAACCCATGCGAACACAGGGAGGACATGCAGACTCCACACATAAGGCATCCCAGCTGAGAATCGAACCGCTGAACCCTTTGCTGTGAAGCAGCAACACTATCTGCTGTGCCACTGTGCCCCATTTCATTTATCATTTTTGTCTTACTTTTCAAGCCTACTTGATTACAGAAAACACTAGTTCTTAGATTAATCCAGGGGCATTAATCCAGACATTCACCTATGCAAAAATAAGAGAAAACATCTCAACTCTACATATAATATAACTGGTACATCCCCTTCCTTACCCCAATAACACAATATTATAGTATATTAACTTAAACTTGCTTTTGTCCAGCCTTTCTTCTCTTTTTACATGGCAATGCCTATATTTCTTAAAACTCCAAAAATAGTATTGTTTACTTTAATATCTTCATTACATACAACAATCACAGAAATGAATCACCCTCACTCCCCACCTTTAAGATAGCCTGACTACTACTACAGAAATCTGCTTTACTATATAACATTCAGTTTATATCATGAAATGTTTTATACAAATACTATTAAGAAGAAAATTGTTTTACAGTTAAGTTTTTCCTTTTAGTGTCCTTCTGAACATAAATAACATAAAATGGGGTACATGATGAGGGTTGGGAGGGTGGCCTACTGGTTAAAGTGTTTGCCTTACAAACACAAGGTGCAGGGTGTGAGTCTCACAAGGGATAATTGGCTAGGCTTAAAATGGCTCACAAGGGCAGTTAGCTTAGTACTAATCTATGAACCTATGAACCTATGATTTCCAGTGTGCCCATAAATTTGTCAAAGTCAACAAAAGTCAATTTTTTTTCATTGACTATTTCTTGCAAAGACATATTCTACAAATGTGATTGATGCTTTATAATATCATGCTTATTTAGTAATTTCAGTTTTGCTGGTCTTCTTCCTGTTCATCTCCATCTCCCAACACCATGTTCAAGGTACTCCCAATTCTTCTAGTCAACTCTTGTGTTTTTCTTTGTGTTTCAAACATTTGCTGGAACATTGCAAAAAGATTCACTGGCAAATCTCGCTATGAGCTTTACTGTCAAAAGAATGAGAAAAAAAGTCCCCTTATGTTTGATATCTCACTTTTTGCTGGATAAAATTTTGTATTTCCTCCTTAGTTAATTCTGCATCAAAAATTATTTGAATCCTCCAGGAAAAAACATTCTGAAGACAGCTGGATACAGCAGCTTGAATGTCACACCTGCCTCTCAACATTACCTGATTTCTGGGATAAATTTAACTTCTGCCTGGCATACAGTGAATAATCACTTTCCACAAACATTCTACTGCCTTCAATTTTTAATACTTTGTCCTTCTAACACAGTTTTGTCAGGATCAACTCTTTCTGCTGGTATGATTGCATCTTTACTAATACAGATCTTGGTTGCTTTCTCATGGCCAAGTTTGGAGCATACACTTGATATGTCCTTTCAAATTAACAAATCCTGCTGTGGAATACCAGTCCAGTTGCTTTTTTGTGCTTTCATAAAATCAGTACAATCTGTTCCTTCCAGTTTCTCTGGTATGCAGAAAATCTCAAGTTTTCACTCCATGCTCTGTAGTCTAACTCTTCCATTGTCTTCTGAAGAAATCTCATACTAATGCAGCTTTTTCTTCATTTCAGCCTCTAATTTTCTGCAGTTTTATCAGTTCATCTGAATAGCTAGTTAAGGCTTCTTCAAAATTTCCAGTCTTTTTGTTTATTTGAGTTGATGTACTCCTTCAGTGTTTCATTTATTTTAGTCTGTTTTGAGTACATTTGATTTATTTTTCCTCTAAATTACTGGAAGCCATCTCTTGTACCAAAGCTAGAAGTTGACCTGCTTTTTGCTGAACAGCTGCAGGATTCTTTCAGGTTGCTGTTTTCTCTTTAAATTGTCTAGCTGATTTTCTTTCAGGTACTCTAAATTATTTCTTTGCTGGCATCCAGGCGGTGTCCTTACTTGCCGATAACTGAATTTTATATAAGCTGGCAGAATTACTAGCTCTTACTTCTCAGTTTCTTTTTCACACCGTGAAATATAAAATTAAGCTGTTGATCAGTATGCAGCCATCTTGGAAGTCCTCTACATTATTGCATCATTTAGTCAATTTGCCAATACTATTGCCCTGCTTCTTACACTCACGTATTTTTTCTTGTGATACCACCAAGATATTAAGCTTGCAGATTACAGATGTATTTTAAGTTGCACTACTTAGTTCCCTGTATTAAAAGACCATCTGTACTTGCATTCCTGAAATCACTCCAATGCTGGACTGTCATACTGCATCAAATTCCATCTATCCCAAACCCCAGAAAGTTATAATTTTCCCCACTAGTTCTCTTAATCTGCTTTAAAGGAGTACAAACTGAATACACTGTGATTTTCTGACACATAGGTAAAGTCAAAGCTTTTGTAAAACCCAAACTATTGTCAGTCATTCTTTTCCCATTGCTGCACACAATTCTTCCATTGTCTTGAGTTTACAGCTAATGTAAACACAGACTGGATATTTGTTTCCCTTTGAAGAGAATTAACTAAGTATAACTCCCAGTCCATGATTTGGAGCATCTATCTGTACAATAAACTGTAGGCAATACTCAGGACACACAAGAAGAGTGGTACACTCAAGGCTACCTTGAGTTCTGGAATGCCTGGTCACAGGCTGGTCTACAGATGACTTTATCTGGCTGATTTTTTAAGTGTTTCTATGACAGATGTGGCTGTGGTACTATAATGAGGGACAAACATCTAGTAGTATCCTACGCTCCCAAAGCAAGCCCTTAACTGCTTTATAGCAACAAGGATAGGCCTTGTCTGGACAGCTTCCGCTTTGGTAGGCTGTGGTCAGATTTTGCCACCACCTACCCAGTAACCAGCATAAATTATTTCTGCCATTCTTACCTGACATTTGTTTGCCTTAGTAGTCAACCTGACATCACCCCCTCCGCTTAGCATATCTCTGACCTGTCACACATGTTCCTGCCAGGACTAGCTAAAGGCTGAAATATCATCTATGCAATCTACAGTATAGTTTCTGTTTCCTGCCAGGATGTGATTTTCCTGCTTTGGAAAGTTTCTGGAGAAATTTGCATCTCAGAGGGTTTTTGTTTTCCTTTGGTGAATTCATACAACTCAAGCGGGATTACAAAAATTGACCTCTAGCTTGCTGCAGCTGTCAAGGGTACCTTCCAGTTACCTTTTGTCAGGTAAACAGCGGTGAGACATTTAGCAACATCCACCTTCACTAAACCTAAATCTGTCTTAGACACGGGGTCTGTATCTGCTTTTGTACGACTAGTTAGTTTCCTGACGTATTTACAAAACCTGGTGCATCCATCCCTTTTCTTTGCACCACCAGTATGACACAGCAAATGCTGGGCTCCCGGATCACCCCTAGACTCATCATCTCTCTCAGTTCCTCCCATGTGATTTGCTCAGTCTGCTCAGGCATCCAATATGGGTCATGTCTGATTGTATGTTGGGTTACTATATCCATACTGTGCTCCACCACTTAGGTGCACCCTGACTTAGCAGTGAACATGGCCTCAAACTCCTGTAGCTCTGTTCAGATTTCCTGAATCTGGATAGGTGATAGCTGCTGAGTTAATACTGCCTCACCTACTGAGGAAACATTGCAAGCCTAAATGAGGAGAACTGCCATCAAATCCCACTCTAATTCCTTTTGTAACCTACTGCATATACTAAACACTAGTCCCTGTCTTGGTAGGGCTTCATCACAGTCATATGGTAGAGCTTGTGTTTTTGCCTTCTGCCTTGCAACTCTGTCATGTAACCAATATCACTGATGAATTCTCTCAAATGCAAAAAGACATCCCCACATGTTTTCTGCAGTTTACTCTTTCAAACAGGAATAAGCACCATTATCTTTTGTCTGACTGCATAGTCATCTTACTTCCAGTCATAACACAACTTTTGCTGTTGTTGCACTTGTGTTAGGTGTCCTTGTGCCAACCTCAGAGCTCACTACTTGTAGCCAGAACATTCAACACAATCTACAACAGACAACTTGTGGGAATCAAATTCATCCTCCAATCACCTTGAATTCATTCCATCCCCCCCCCACCCTGTAACCAGAAAGTTGCTCAGATTATGAAAATTCTGTGGATTCCTGGGGCACCTGTCTGTATGCAAATTGCAGATTAATCAAGTACTTCTCCTACATCCACTTTATTCTTAGCATGGTTTTGAGAGTAAAGTTAAACCTCTCTGTCAAGCCATTTGTTTGCAGATGTAGGGGATAGTTTTAACTGTTTTACCCCACAATGTTTCCATGAAAAAGTCAGCAGGTCTGATGTGAAGTTATTCCCTTGGTCCATTGGTAATTCCCAGGGAAAACCCACCCTGTTGGCACTTTCTAACAAATCATTTGCCACCTTTTCTGCCTCAGTAATTCTTTAACATGCCCCATAGCATAGTCTACCACCACCAAAATACATCTCCTATCTTTGGTACGTCAGGTACTGAGATACCATACAGTATCCATGGCTACTCTCAGAAATGGTTCCACAATAACAGGCAATGGCACCAAAGCAGCTCAGCTTTGTTTTCCTCCTTGCCAACCTTGTGATGCAGATCACATCTTCCAATACCTTCTCATGTTTTTATCAATGCCTGCTCAATACAAACTTTGCATAAGCCTCCTTTTTGTGTGCTTTATGCCCAAATGACCTGTAAACTGAATATCACAGGCATTGTTCAGAAATGTCTGATAGCAAGACTACCACCTGCTGTAACACTTTTCTTTCTAGCTTGCTTTCAGAAGGCCATTATCTGCACAGTTACTGCCTTTTCCCAGTATATAGATTCCACCTGCCCTTGACAATCAGAAGCCTTCTTGGCTACCACCCTGAAGTTCTGAAAGGTGGGATTTTAGTGCCAAGTCTGTCAGAACTCTCTATCTGGGATCCTCCCCAGTTTCCCTTCTTATGGAAATCTAATATTTTTGAAAACTGTCTTTCGAATATAGGCTTGTTGCTACCATCCATCTTTTCCCCTGAAGGAACCCTTTTCAGATGAAGCCCAGCACCTTTTGACAGTCATTGGTCAAATTCAAACTTGTTGCTACTATATATTTGTTTCAAAAAGTAACCACGTCAGCCTCTACTGGAGGTGTAAGTGCTGGTTAAGTCTCTCTCTGCTTCCTTTTACATATGATCATCTCCTTGCCTGACCAAGTGTAACTGCATGAGCACAGAGTACTGTTTCATCAGACATTTCCTTTTAGAACATCAGTCAGGAAATCAGGATGGTGCTGATTATACACACATATTCAAATGTTAGAATGAAACTATCAGATTAATTCTCTTACTTATACTGAGGAATCAGTTTAGAACAGACCTTGGCTTCTGGGGCCAGGCATTAACTACTGCTACCCATCCACCTTGGCAGCAGGTAAGCAAATCTTTTTCCTACTGATGCTGCTTATCTCTGTCTCTCTCTCTCCCTCTCTCTCTCCCTCTCTCTCTCCCTTTCTCATTCTCTTCCCAATCTTTTTTGCACTTCAGGTTGTTTCAGCTGCTTCAAGGTTTCTTGTTTCCAGCTGCAGCTCCAGTTCTGTTCAGTTTAGGATGCATTCTGAGATCACCAGAAGATGGACTGAGTAACTGTGACATGCTCTGCACTTACAGCTGCTATCAGACTGTCTCTGGGATCAGTGGAGAGAATCTTAGATGTACCCAAGATGGCTATCATCTCATCCTTAGCTATGGCCACAGGTTGAATTCCTTTTGATTTGTAGTCTTCAGTTAGCTGTGACACTGACATTTTTCACACTCTGCAGAGCTCATTTTTACTTATTTCCTAATTACTGTAGATGTGAAATAAAATAACTGCTGGGCAAGACATGCTAAGCTGTAAATACATCGTGGCTGCAAGGATACACATACTTTTTGGTGACAAAACCAATTATATGTGCCAGACAGGGGCTGTAATCTTGTGAGCTGCACCACTGCCACCAGTTTATATGTGCTGGACAGGTGCTACAGTCTGACAAACCACACCACTGTTGCCATCATATATGTGAAAGTAGAGGCTTTGAGCCACACTACTGGCACTAATTAATATGTGAGGGGTAGTTGGTCTTAAGAGTATACAGCATATGCACATTGCTGCCTTCAGTAATAGCCAGCATCTGCCACACCCAAATAAGCTTTATATTGACCATGCGCAGTGCAAAGTTAGAATCCCTGGCAGTCCAAGACCTTATTTGCCTTTCTACAAACACAATACCTTCCAGTGCTATCTTACCAACACTGAATGAAACTTGTCCAAGATTACTTTTACAGAAACACAAATGCATACTCCCCCACCACACACACACACACACACACACACACACACACACACACACAAAGTGTTTTCCAAGAAGGGTTAATGATATCTTTCCAGTAGCCTTTTCTGTCTTCAAAGTAACATGCTGCCATTGGCCAGACCAATCTGTCCCACCAAGATCACAATTATTATTTACCCTTAAAATAACCCAGCCATTACTACTTGTATGGTAGCAAGAGGTTAAGCAGCCATTCCTCAAAAAGAGGTTTAAGTTCTCCAAAAGGTGAATGCCAACAGTTGAGATGTCACCAAGTCTATAGACATAAAATATACTAACAAATAAAACTACCAGACAAAGACATTTTGAAATAATAAAAAAAAAACAATCTTTAACTGAAATAAGTAAATTTTAAATGGTACATTTTGTAAAATTAAATATATAAGTAGCTGTACCCTCGCATAAAGAGATATGAAATAATTGTACTTCAGCAAACAGATGGTATATAGACCTCTATCTGCTTATCTAGTCTTGTCACTACCTGCAGCTAAAACATTGAATTCTTTGCACCTCTAACCTGTAAGTTCAAGCAGCATCAGCACAGTCTCACAAGCAAGGAATTTCTGGCTTTAGCTTCTGTCCTAGAGCTGCAGTCTGCTATGCACACTTTAAAACTAGGACAGAATTTGAACTAACAGTTGCTCAACTCAAAAATCCCAGGTTCTGTATTTCCACTTTGGTTTTAACTCTGAATGTAAAGTTTCCAGTTTCCACAGATAAATAACTCTAGGGAAGCAATAATCATAAATAAAATAATGCATCCTTTGACCTGGAGTAATATTTTAAGGAACCCTGCACTTTAGGCACTGCAAATGTGTGCATGTTTCAGAAGCCATTTTCACTTTTTAACCATTTTGCTGCATTTCCACTGAAAGCGATTGTATATCTCTTACTATTAGGTTCTATATATTGTACATGCTGTGAGATTTACTGAAAGAAAAAAACATTTTTTATTAACAAACATAACATAATTCTGATTAGCACAGCTTTTCTGTATGTTTACTGAAAGACATTTGCAAGCTTCACTCAACGTTTGACAATTGCAAGGATATAATTGCAGTACAGCCCTAAATACCAGAAAAAACATGAACTTAGATATAAATAATGGTAATGCGGGCATATCTGATATTAATAGCAACATGTTATACTGTGCAAAATAGCATGGGTAGCAGAAACATGCAAGGAGCAGACAATTCAGAGACACTAGTAGTACGGCTACTCTTAGGTAAAAATTGCTCAATATGCAACATATCCAAATGCTCTCCCAGTCGTATAGCAATGAGGTTTCTGATGAAAATGAGGTACAATGATTATACAGATGTGCCATCAAACATTGTGAAGCAAGTCAAAGACATATAAAACAAGCCTGCTACATGGTGGCATAGGCCTATTCTGAACACCAGGGATTTATAGTGTACAGGTAACTGGCAATGCTTGAGGTAGCAGCAGATATATCTGAACTGCACATTTTTGTGGACCACCTGAGAGCTAGTGACCATGATGCTGTTCACCACCACAGATGGTATCATCAGCTTCTTACCTACTAATAATTCTATGAGCAGCAGATTATGGACTGCTTTTATTTGGATAGCTTGTCAAACTGTGTTGCCCACAACTGGAATGATGAGGAATTTGTGAATTGTCCATCCCAGTGGATATCAGTGGATATCAAGATATACACACACACACGCACACACACACACACACACAATATATATATATATATATATATATATATATATATATATATATATATATATATATATATATATATATATATATATATATATATATATGTATACCATTAATCATACTAGCTACAGGGACCTTTCAGTGACCTATGGCTATCACACTAGGAATAGCACAGGTATCAGCTTCATGATTCATGCAGCAGTTCCTCAGACTATGTTGCAGCATGTAGAAGGGCATATATATGGCTACAGATGACAGAACCACTACTATTCGGGTGTTTTACAACATAACCTATTTCTCTGATGCCCTTGGAGCCACTGACTAAACACATGTTGAAATCACGGCCCCACCTGATCCAAAAGTTTTAAAATACATCAACTGGAAGGGTTTCTACTCCCTCTTGCCCAGGGCAGCGCCTTTAATGTTTGTGTGATTCATTTATATGTCACACATCCAATTTATGTCAACAATCTGTGTGGGAAGACTTCCCACAGAGTCATCTAGTTGGTGGGTGTATACATAGGTGGATGCAGAAGCCATTATACAGTTACCATGTAAGCAGGTATCAGGCCACATATAATAATGTTACTGTTATATGTTGCAGATCATGCAGAATAAAGGCTGGTGCTGTGCATGATGATTGCTATCTGCAACCTACACTCCATGGCAGAGATAACCTACAACACTGCCCATGCAGAAAAATTATGGGATGCATCTTTGGCCAAATGAAGGATATTTCCACTACCTTAATTTGTCCAGTGGGGCACTATTTTATGCACCAGAGTCTTGCAGACAAATCTTTGTTTTGTGTGTCATGTTGCATAACTTGGTATTGCAGAAACAGCTACAGTGGCAAGGAAATATCCCAGCAGGCCCATCACAGTGGTAGGCGCAGAAGTCAAGGAATATAGCCGTTAGTATGGGAATCAATAGGCAGCAGGGATAACACATGTGAGGCAGAGGTGGGTGCATTACACTGGCAAAGTGGCAGTATCTGATCCACAATTATAGATCATAATATAGACAATACAGAATAATATGATGCATGCATGCATGCATTATAATGCTCAGGGTATTCAAGATAGTGCATGGACTGGCCATGCTATACATCAGATATCACCATACCCACAAAGGTTAAAGGGTGGCAGGATACAGTTTTTATCACTTGCACAAGTTGGAGACACAGTAACTTGACAGCAGCATTAACATATATGGGTCTGGGTCATGGGAAGCAGATATGGTAACCATGCATCCTATAAGTAGGTTGTAGGGCAACAGAGATTACATCATCTAGTGTGGAAGAGGAGTTGCCCTGTTGCAAATATTAAGGATGTGCACTGTGGTGGCCTACTGTCTCAAGACTTAATATAGTCCATAGCAGGAGTGGCATAGAGCTACAGCAACATTCCCATGCACCTCATGAAGTGCTGCATATCAGGAGTAAACAGATGTCTGGCATCCACAAATCAGATGAGGACTATTAGTAGGCATAACACTCCATCTGCCCAGAGGGTATATTATAAGTGTAGAACAGTGTAAGCAAGAGCATGCAAGCTGGTGAGGTTTTCCAGGTCTGGTACTTGAGAAGCATTAGCAGCTAAGAACATGAATCTAGCCATGTCCAGAAGTGGTGGTATGTGTGTTCAGAGCTGACAAGGATGTTGTCTCAGGAATAGTCTTTGCCATCTTGGAATACTTGGCCTATGACTGGCTATCTTGCAGCAGGTTACTCCCATGGCATGGATAGCATGGCCTACAGAGGCAGACCACAAGGTGGGTACCATGTATCAACAGTGGTAATGATATCCACCAGTGATCATACTAGTATCTTCTGCTCCCTGAGCCTGGTCTCCATGTCACTGAGCAGGTGCCGCTTGTCATTCCATGATCCACATATTATATTCACCATCTTCACACTACTGTGGTAGAAGCTGTTTATGTATGGATCACTGACCTGCACATCCGCTTATTTATACCAAATGTTATGTCCAGGTTAGGAACAGATCTGTAGTCATAGCAGCACCACCAAAGCATTACCGTTCTCCCCTATGTGGTGTACATGCACATCAGAAGTAGTGTGTCTTACAGAAGCAATGTGGGCTGGGAGTTCCTGTGTTGGCTGATTTGAGTTCACAGTTAAAGGAAATCTACAAAACACTGGTGAGGTCAGGAATTTGGCTTGGGTTATGTCAATGCCCTCCATGTTAGTATTGCCAATGCTGCCACTATGTCATCCGTCAGCACCACTGTCAGACACCAATGATCTGCTGACATCAGGCATATGTTGTCACCTTGTGCTAGACCCACCACCACTAGAACCTCTGAAAGTGTAAACACAGCATACCTGTGGCAGCTCTCAAATTTATGCCTAAACCCTCCCCTATAGCAGGAATACTGGTAAACGACATGATCTATAAATAGAATAGGGGCACAAACCTCATCTAAAAAAGATGGAGCAACATAGTAGTAAACTTGGCCTCAAGTAATCCACAGAATATCCAACAAAACAAAACTCAGGCTGTGAATGTCTCATATGAATAAAGTTTAATAAAGTAGCTAACTTATACATAGAAAGCTTTTCAGGCATAGCCCCTCCTCAGTGCATAATCAACAATCAACCCTACCAATTACATTAAAATACTTCCAATAAAACACATGTGACACAACCCACCAATAACATTACTTAATTAATTAATACAAACAGCGAAAAAAATTCTTATAAAAAACATTTAAAAATACATTCATAGAGTTAAAACGTTTATAAAAAACACATATATGAATATACGGTCTGTACTGCATTTGTTTTTTTTAACTAAAATTGGTTTTATGCTAACTGTGGCATAAATACCTGGATATCCATCTGCACATAACATTAATATCCATTTGTATTCTTTAACTTTTAAAGCATTATTAAGATTATCACCTCTAGGATTCTTCATAACCATATCTATGACCCTAAATTTAAAATCATGACTCACACCATATTCTAGTGCATGCTTGGCTAATGCATTAGTAGAAATAACTCTACACATCTCAAAATGATGCTCAGTAATACAATCTTTTAGTCTTCGGTTACATTTGCCTACATAAAACGCAGTACACTTAATGCAGGTTGCAAAGTACACAATATTTACAGAATTGCATGTTGCAAAACAACAAAATACAAATTCTCTTAATGTTTCAGGATGTATAAAAACATTACTGTTGGTAAAAATATGTTTACAATAACTACAATTATAACATGGAAAAGTGCCCTGCCTCACACCTGTAGCTCCTTCATTAACTTGCAGTTGTTTCATTTCTTTATAACATAACCTCTGTTTTAAATTCCTGCAATTTCTGTAGGCAAAACTTGGTTTATCTGCAATCAGCTCTTCCATACCAAGCATTGCTTTCAAAATATGCCAGTTCTTCAATATTACTTTTCTAACTTCTGCTGTTCTACTATTATATGTAGTTACATATATTAATGTATCATGTCTTGTGTTTATTCTTTTATCACCCCCTGTTCCCCCTCTCTTTTACTAAAGAAGGGCCTTGCTTTACATACTCTATTTCTCATCTCATCCATAATTTTATGTGAAGTGTCTTCATTATATCCCCTCTCTTTAAACTCCTGCACTACTTCTAACATTTGTTATTTACATCTCATTTCATCTGTGTTAAGTCTACTAACCCTCAACATTTGGCTTTTAACTATACCATCAAAAATATGGGGTGCACGCATGCTATTCTTATGTGTATATTGGTTAGTATGTAATATAGACACATAATGGTTATTACTGCCTTCTTGCATTTCCTAGAGATACTAGTATGATCATTTATAGTCCACATCCCACATCCAAGCCACCACCAGATATAAGGGTCTAATTCCTATCTGTGGCCTCTAGGAACTCCTCCAACTCTGTGAGTTATTTCTGTGTTGGTGGTTCACTTCCTATGCTGGACATGTCCTTGGCAATGTCATTGTTCTTAGCATGCAGTGCCATATCAGTTACTCTTTTCTGTACCTCTGACAGAAGGAACCTATTAACACCTTCCACAACACTGATGTCCTGCACCACTTCCTGTCACACCTGCTTCCAAGAAACCTTATCTGTTACCTTTGCCTAGGATGCACATGCAATGTTTACATTTACAACACCTTACTCTCTTGGTTGGTGAAGTTTTCCAGCTGTTACATCTGTCAAGGATCCATGGAAGGACTCTGTGTGTGTGTAAGTGTGTGTGTAAGTGTAAGTGCGTGTGCGTGTGTGTGTGTGTGTGTGTGTGTGTGTGTGTGTGTGTGTGTGTGTGTGCACATGT
This sequence comes from Protopterus annectens, assembly GCF_019279795.1. NCBI lineage: Eukaryota > Metazoa > Chordata > Ceratodontiformes > Protopteridae > Protopterus > Protopterus annectens. The sequence continues at coordinate 19,231,498 of NC_056728.1, forward strand.
CTGAACAGCCTTCTGTGGATGTCCTATATATATATATATATATATATATATATATATATATATATATGTGTGTACTGATCCCTCCCCCATTTGATGGACAGTTTGCTGACCCCTGTAATACTGTACTCATCTCACCCTTCTTGCATCAGAGTACTGACTCCCTGTACTGCTCTGCACACCATGTCACCTACTATTAACATGCACTGCCATGCTTCCCCTTGCACAGAGGGGTCACCGTGCCCTTTGTGGATGTTCTCCACCATGGTATGCCTCCCACAGCTGGATTTAGAGTATCATGCCATTATGCTGTGTTCCCATGCTCTTATACACCACTTCTTCTATGTCCCTGTTGCTGCCATCTGCTATGCGAGCAGTGTAGGAGTACATTTTGACTTTCTTCAGTATGCCTTTCTCAAATCCAAGGACATATTCTGTAAAGTCCTGAATCCACAGTTTTTCATCTTAAAGCTTTCACACTCAAAATGGCACTGACACTTTATAGCATACTAATAAGGGCCTCACAGCATAGTGATTATGCTAATGAGGATATTTAGCATAGCTAGCTGTCTTTGAATTTCTATCTTAACGAAGTGCGCTAACCCTACTGACTGACTCTACCATGCGTGTTCTCCCTTGAGTGTCATGCTACCCCGTCTGTCTGTATCTGTGTTTTATGTTTGTTGTTTATTTGTCTGCCCCAATACTCTCCCTCTATGACTCTCACAGCCATTCCTCCCCATCCACCTTTCATCTTCTGCTGCTGCAAATGGGAGTCTTTCTGACAAAAATTGCCCTTCTCCCGTATCTCTTAACCTGCCGTGTATGTTCTGTGCTTGTTATTCCCACTTTTCTAACTTCTCTCTCTCCCCCTTTCACCTATTTTTATGATAAGTTGGATCAGGGCTGTGTTGGCCCACCTTGGGTTGTCTACCATTACTCATGTGAGAATGTGATGCAATGCTTCATTGCAAGCATGACCACAGATAGCCTTAAGTTCAGTCATCACCATTCCCTGTGACATCTGACAATCTGATCATACATACTCTGCTAACACAACTCCTGCAGTGCACATGACTAATGTTGCTTGTCCCTGTAATGCAGCTCTTTTGATTTACTAAGCCATCTTTTTCGCAAGCTTTGTTACATATCTAAGCATGTATGGGCTTGCAATTCACACTTGTGCAGGTATGCAGGGCTTGCCTATCAATCCCAACCGCAATCTGATAAAATCAACATTTAGAATGAACTGGCCTCTTTAAATGCAGTGTCAAAATGTTTATACGGAGATGTCCGTTGCTTATTTTAAAGCTGTCTCGCTATGTTAAACCCATTTAACATAGCGAGACAGGTTTTAAAAAAAAGCAATGGAGAAAGCAAGATCTCCGTTGCTTTTTACACACTGTGTCGCTATGTTAAAGGAGTTTAACATAGCGAGATAGCTTTAAAAAAAGCAACGGAGATCTCCGTTGCTTTTTTTAAACCTGTGTCGCTATGTTAAACTCTTTTAATATAGCAAGACAGTGTTTTAAAAAAAGACATACTAATGGAAAAAGTCCGGGTGACCGGACCTTTTTCCATTAGTATAAGCCGATTTACAATGTGCACGCTGGCCAATCAGGGTGCACGTTTTGGAATATTAATGGGGGGCCATGGTATAATAGAAGTGATTAGCTGTTGCAAGCACTTTGTGTTATTCAGACTGGTGTGTCTGGTGCTTGTTCAGAGGCATCTGACAAAGAAATACACTGACAGGAAAAGAATGGTCTAGTTGTTTCAAATACAGACACCACACTATAGGTTTTGGTGTAATTCACAAAGTATTTGTTTGCCCTTAAACAGGTAATAATTTACTGTGTTATTTATACTTAACTGTAACCACAAGCCATTTATTTTATGTTGCATCATATTTTTGGCTTGTGTCATATCTGGAAAAAGTAATTTGTGATGAACACATTTGCCTGATTACTTACATATACTTGATTATCTCTTTGTTGTCAGATTAAAACACTAATTTCTGTGGTCTAATTTGTAGCCAGTAACAGGGACCAGTATAACTTAAAAAGTCATTGGTCAATAATAAGCAAGTCTTCAAAACAATGTATTGCATGTAGTAAAGTATTTATAAAGCTATTATTACCTGTAAATATACTGAAATTAGTTATATCCAAAAAGTAGTAAGTGTTTAACCCATAGTGCTACATTGCTACAAACTAATCTGTGATCTCTTTATGGTTTATTTAATATTTAATAGTGATAGACTTGTACTGTCTTACTATATGTATGATTCCAACATGTGCTATAGCAGACACACTTGCCTTAAAGTATGAATAACATGAGGTTACAAGTAAGTCAGAGGATTATAGGAAATGAGAAGGCGTGGACATGTAGCAACCTGAAATCTACTGCAAATGACAGATGAAGGGAGTGCTGCAGTACTCACTGCAGTGACATGGTAGAGCAAATGTGGCAAATTACTAGTGCTGGAGAGTAGAAGAACAGCAAATAATATAATCATTGTAATTAAACCTGCAGCTGACACCACTGCAATATGCACTACATTTCTACATTTGGAGGGGATGCAAATGAAATCAAAAAGTATGTAAATATCCAATGTGTGTTTGGTGGGGGAATGACTGATGAGTACCCTGCCTGTTAGGTACAATCACTGCCCATGTATAGGGATTTTAGAATGCTTTCTCACACTGTTTTGAGGTGAATGGGGGTGGAGGTGCTGCTATACACTAGTGAAACACATGGGTGTCCCATAGTAATATGATATAATGGTGCTGAGAATACCAACATGGTACAGTAACCACTTAAGCAGTAAATATCCATTACAAATTGCTAGGCAAATATTGTCTTACTGGAAATCATGCTTAGATGATTAGACAATGTCCTGTTTGAGATAGGATATTGCATTTATACCATTTGCAACTCATACGTTTAAAATTACCTGTCCCTTTCTAAGAAAAACTTGAATTTCACTAGAAAAAATCAACCAGTGCAAGTGTGCTGTTATATGACATATATTTGATTTTTCTTATTCTAATCTATCCATCATTCTTGCCTACATATAATTAGGCCATGATTTCTTGTGACATTCTTCGGTACATATAGTTAGGCCATGATTTCTTGTGACATTCTTCGGTATATATAGTTAGGCCATGATTTCTTGTGACATTCTTCAGTACATATAGTTAGGCCATGATTTCTTGTGACATTCTTCGGTACATATAGTTAGGCCATGATTTCTTGTGACATTCTTCGGTACATATAGTTAGGCCATGATTTCTTGTGACATTCTTCGTTACATATAGTTAGGCCATGATTTCTTGTGACATTCTTCGGTACATATAGTTAGGCCATGATTTCTTGTGACATTCTTCGGTACATATAGTCAGGCCATGATTTTTTGTGACATTCTTCGGTACATATAGTTAGGCCATGATTTCTTGTGACATTCTTCGGTACATATAGTTAGGCCATGATTTTTTGTGACATTCTGCTCTAATTAGTCACTATGTTTTCTTGACTTTTGCCATCCTGTCCCTTCAAATCATACTCTATAATCCACTTTAACCATATATTGTTTGTTGAGGATATTCCATTTCTTTCCCAGTCTTACATCCTCAGTGTTCCCTAGATTCTCTACTTGAGTTACTGTTCCCCAAGTTTCAGGGGTCCCCTGAAACACAAGACAATGAGGACTAACATGCCCTCAGCTGTTTTCCATTGAAAATCATTGTTGCTGCCAATCCTATGTGTGTACTTGTGATTCTTTTCTTGTGGGAGATTTCTCCTCTGTGTTTTTGTGACAATGAAATTGGTTATATGTAAGTCTGAGGTGGGACCTGACACTATCTCATGGGTGCAGGGGACTTTCCCCTTCAAAAGCTGCTTACAATTAATTTTTCACCCTTCTGTGTATTGGGCATTAGTTTATTGCGGATCATCTGGTTTTAGGCATTCAGCTTTTAGTAGTGGAACCATTTTCTCCCCATCCATTATTGTGCTCTCAGATTGCATTACGAGTGTATGCCTTTACCTCATAAATCATTCTTTTTTCTTTTTACTACACTTCCTAATATACTTACTCCTTTTAACTTAGCACATCTCATACCCCTCTGTATCTGGCCTTAATAATGCTAATGACTACACTAACTTTAAATATCTTTATACCCATGCATGACAACAGCACCGCTCACCTTTATGCCATCTTTTTCTCACCTTCTATTTTACGTAGGTGCTCCTTTTTTGTCAGACATTCTTTTGGTTGCTTTATATCTGAAAGCATGCTTAGAGTTACTGTTTGATATGCCTACATATTTTACCTTCTTAATCTGTTCTACTGACACAGTCCTTAAAGCCTTGTATAACTTGGATTGTTTGCTCTGTTGATTGCAACTAAATGTGTGAGAAAAGTATTTAGTTATGACTGCATGTGCATTTATGATTTTATTTCTGAAACAGTTTCATCCTTACCACCTCTTAAAAAGGTATTACACAGATGTTTTTAATAAGTGAACAGTAATTATATAAATAAATGAATAAACAAGTGAATAAACATTTCTGAAATTGTAGATTTTGAGGCTACTATCACTATAGTCAAACGTGTACTCAAGGGTACATATTTTTCTGGGACCAGGTGTGGCAGGAAATGGTACAGGACATCAGTGCTATGCGTAGCCAAAATAGGACACTAGTACAGGTGTGTCACAGGCTCACTGATATTTATTTATTTATTGAGATTTGAGATTTGATTATTGGGAAAATCTGACTAGGTTGAAGCCCATTTTGAGCAGAGACCCAGAGAGAAAAGCTCCAGATTATTACAAAATATTTTAAGAACTATAATTTTACAATCTTCAAAAATAAAACAAAAACATCTGCAGTTTAAATAATTATAACAAATTAGCCATAATAAAAAAAAAACATTGGTTAAGAATTGATACAAGGTATATGATATATGTAGTATGATATGACATAACATGCCAAGACCAAGGTACAAGACATTGCCAAGGGCCAGTCTGCCACGAGATGTGAAACATCAACACATGTGTAACTCGAAGAAGATGAAGACTTTCTGGTATCTTTGTCTCTGGTGGAAGACCAAACCCTCATACCTGGCGATGGTCTGTGTGAGAGCTGAACTGATGATGACTGTCTGAGTGTCATGTTAGTAAAAGTGGGCGCAGTTCCATGATGTACACTGACTCATGGCTAAGAAAGACCTTTCCAGTACAATACCTGTGCATGTTTGTTCTCCATGTATGCTGAGGCTGCAACTGTAACACCTTGAACCACAAGGTATGTAACATGCAGATATGCTATTCACAGAGCTGTCATGTACCAGTATGTGTGCCACCGGTTAGAGGAGGTGAAGTATATGTTCCAGCACTATCACAGGTATATTTTCTTTACACTTTCATAGGTTCCATTGGTGGAGAGTCCAGTAAAACAGGATGGCACATGCCTGATTTCAGCAGAACACCTGTAGCTGCTACTGCTACTGATGATGATGTCAATCTGCATACAGTATAATCAGATGGTGATACTGTCAACAATGCTAACATTAGAGGGATCTAACATACCCCATGCATATGAGGTATAAGTATACAAGGAGGCTTGACTTGTGGCATCACTTGTGCTTAGAAATTGATATCCTGTTAGTGTGAGCCTCACCCAGGTTACATACCAACACAGGTAACATCTGTTAGTCTCACTACCTGCAGTGTATATGTACACACTGTAGAGGAAAGGCATAATGATGGGCATTGCTGTAACTCCAAGTCTTTCCCTGAGCTGGATGCCGCATTTTTCATTACTCAATGGATGTATAGGGAAGTGGTCTAGGCACAGAGAGCCATGACACACACCTTCTTAGAAATAATGTGTATCCTGCATGGCCTTCATGAATATATGCAACTGCTGCATTGATGGAAGGATGACCTATGGCACCTGCACACTGACCTGGTGTAAAGGAACTTTGGACGAACGTGCATGTTCAGGTCACTGGTAGCCCATAATGCATGCACTGTGCACATAAGGCAGATAACATCTACCCATCACTGTGCCTTTGCAAACCATACCTGCTTGACGTGTGAAGAGCAGTCACAGTTCAGTCTTGCACAGATGGTACACACTGTTCTGGAGACTGCATTACCATCACTAGTGGCCAAAGCAGCCAAAGAACCCGAGAGTGACCAGACTCATTGTCAGGGCCAATGACACTCATCAGGTGTTACTCCTAGGATGCTTCACTAAACTACCTGCTCCATTTGACACCATTTCACACTTTCTTAACTTGGTGTTGGTTAGAGAACTGCCACATCAAAGCATGGGCATCATCAGGTTTGTGGATGACATCTATTTATTGGATACCAAAATGAGGGTGCCACATCTGTGTTCTCACACATACCACCCTAATGAAGAATGCATCAAACCCTGTAACTGCAGGTTTTCACACTACACATGGCCAAAGTTTTCAACATGGCAACTCCACCTGCCACTGGAAGAATTAATCCCTGACTCCCAGCAACCTACTACTCACCTGAATGGCTACTGCATCCACCTATTGAGATCCTTACTCATATGACAGTATTGCTTTTAAGTGTCACTGTGCCCCACCCTAACTGTGAAAATTATGACGACTTTGCCCTGTCCGCTCTCTGGCTTGTGTGGGAAAGGTAATGTTGGATAGACTGTTTGACCAGTCAGTGTACTGTAATGCATTCCTGTGCTGGTGGCACATAGGAATAAAGCATGACTACAGTGCAGGCAACCAAAGTTCAACTCTCAAATACCTGATGATGCAGGTGAGGAAGACAGGTATACCCATCCTTGGGGGAAGGGACAGTGGTTCCCACTGCTGCTCTAGTGATAGGGCCTTGTCTAGACAGCACAGGCCCATCATGAAGAGGGAAGTTAATGCAGGGAAGATATAGGGTATGGCCATCAAAGGTGGCGATGGCAGCAATTTATGATGCATGCAATGGGAGACAGAAGACATAGACAGAGGGGAACCTGAAGATCCTGTGGTGACTCAAGTATTCCTGAGGCAGGATTAGGGCAAAAATAATAAATGTTACCAGTCCTAGGATGCTCATGAAAGCAAATGGCTGCCTGGATGAAGCTCCCCCCATGTAATGTCTGATCTGGGAGACTTGATGGTCAGCAACCATGGGAGCAAATATCGTACAAAAATGCACTGTAATGCACAGCCTTGGTGAGATAATGCATGAATCAGTCTTATTCTATGTTGTCTGCATCAGGGCATATAGTTGAAGACCAGATGTTGCATCTTTGCCAGTGCCACAATGTACTGAGTCAGCTTCTGCCTTGTGTGTGGTGCCACCACAGCCAGTTCCTCTGATGATTGTACACCTGAATCTGCATCTGAAACAGGTCTCTCATGCAATTCTGTGATGTTTTTGTGTTGTATCTGTTTGTGTAGTTCCATATTATATAATATGGCACACATAATGAACAACTGCCATTCTCAGCTGCATACTGCAGTCTGCCACCAGATGTATCGTTAGTGGAACCATATCTGCAGGAGACTGAACACTCACAGTAGAAGCACGAATTCAGGAGTCTGGAAACATGTTTGATAATCTTTGTGTTTGTAAATATGAGGCAATGTATGCCATATTGTTCATGATCTATAGATTTAGTTTGGAAGTCATAAGTCACAGTTTCAAGGCATATAGGTTCATAGGTTCATAGGTAGGTACTAGGCTATTGGCCCTAGAGCCTATATAAGTCTAGCCAAAAGGTACCCTGGCTTTCGTCAACCAAGAAAATTATTTTCCTATGCCACTGTCGAGCAGAGCCACAGAAGTGATCCCGGGCTGAATTTCCTATCTCCCATCCAATCATCAAGATTTTTCTTGAACAGTGCTAATGTGGAGCTTTGTTTGATATAGATAGGTAGTTTGTTCCAGAGTATGGGAAGTCTCTGGGACACAAATCTATCCCTCCAGCATGCTCTGTTTATTGTGGTGACAAGGCTTAGGTCCCTAGAGCATGTAGCTCATAGGGATTGGGATTTCTTTAAGTGGAGCATGTCTAAAAGCTCTGGGTTTGACACAGCTTTGTGTGTTAGGCAGAGATCACCTCTGAGTAGGCGATATGCGACAGAGTAAAGCTGCAGTTTTTTGAGATGGTCTGCATAGGGCACCTGTTTGAGGCCAGTAATCCTCTTTGTGAGGTATTTCTGTGGCCTTTCCAGTTGTTGTAGATGTCTTGTGAGGTACATACCAAAAGGGGCATTGTACTCTATAATGGGTCTAATGAGTGATGAGTAGAGGGGAACAATGACCTCTTTTTCCTGGATGAGAAACCTTTTGTGATGAGGTGTGCCACGTAAAAGGATTTCCTGACTACTGTTACAATGCGATTATCAAAGGAGAAACTACTGTCCACCTGTGTCCCAAGGTCTCTTATCACACTTTCGGTGTTAAGTAGACTACCGCCTATGTGGTAGTTCATGGGTACAGAGTTTTTACCAAAAGGGATGACAATGCACTTTTTGGCCTTGAGCTTGAGGCCATGGCTTTGACACCAGGCATCTGTCTCAGGGAGACCCTTTTGTAGGATGTTCACATCTTTTGGAGTATTGATTATGGCTCCTAGTTTGCAGTCATCTGCGAACTTCGTTAGCCAAAGACCTTCTGTGTTAGCCTGTACTTCAGGGAAGTAGATACCAAACAGGAGAGGACCCAGGATTGATCCCTGTGGTACACCACTTGTCACTGGTCTGAAGTTGGAGTAGGAGTCTGCTACTTTCACAGCGTGGGTTCTGTCAGTGTGCCAGTTGGCAATCCATCTTGTGACATAGGGATTTATACCTAGTTTAGTGAGTTTATCTATAATTCCAGAGTCGGGGATGGTGTCAAAAGCCTTGGCGAGATCTAGATAGGCTGTGTGAACCACTTTACTCTCATCTACGGTTTTGTGACGGCTTCAAAGGAGTCTATCAGGTTTAGGAGACATGATCTGCCTTTTACAAACCCAAACTGGGTGGGGTGCTGAGTTTAGAGATTACCAATGTCATTGTTTATAAGTTCCATGATGATAAGTTCCATAGCCTTGCAGACCAGGCTCATGAGGCTAATGGGGCAGTAGTTTCCGGAGTCTGTGGTGGCTCCCCCTTTGTGGAGTGGGATAAACGTCACTGTGCACCATTCAGTGGGCACATAGCCTGAGGTGAGGCTATGATTGAACATGGTACTTAGGTGGGGTGCCAGTTCATTCTGTAGTTCATGTAGAACACAGCCTGAGATGTTGTCAGGTCCCATGGATGCTGTGTTCTTGGCTTTGGATAGTGTGTTTTTTACCTGTGCAGCCATGATTACAGGAACTTTGCATTCTTCTGGTATAGAGATGGGCCCTTTAGGGGATGACAGGGGGGTAAAGTTAGCACTAAACCTATCTGCCAGGATGTTGGCAATATCAGTTGGTTCTGTATATTTAGTGCCACTGTGCTGTAACTCAGAGCAGATCTGAGTGTTGCCATTGAGATTCTTGACATAGCTATAGAATGCTTTGTGGTTGTCTTTAGAGTCAGTGGCGATTTTGTTTTCATAACTAGCTTTGGAGGATTTTATGAGGGATCTCAGCATCTTACTGAGGCTGACCAGGGAGTTTCTCCAATCATGGGATTTTACTCTTTTTTGCAACAGTTTCTTTCTTCTGTTGTAGAGTTTGTTTATGGCAGGGGACCACCAGATTGGCTTTCTTTTTTTGGAGGATAGCATCTTGGTTCTGTTAGGGATTGCACGATCCATGCACTCGTGTAAGTGCTTATAAAGTGCATGTGTGTAGGATTCAGCAGTCATACCTCTATTGTCCATCAGCATGGGTGTCGTGAAGTTTGCCACTTCTGTCTTAAGAAGTGTGAAATTGGCTTTGGAGAAAGTTTTTACTATGGTTTCCCTAATGGGGGTGGGGGAGGGATGTGGATGTCTAGGGTGATTAGCTTGTGGTCGGATCTGACCAACAAGGAATTGACCTCTGGTGTGGAGCACCGGTTATCGATGTTGGTAATAACCAGGTCTAGGATATTGCTGCCCCTGGTGGGGGTGTGGATAAGTTGATCCAAGGCACTGGAATTTATGAATTCCAGAAAACGTTGAGCACAAGAGTTGGTACATGAGTAGTTTTCCCAGTTAATGGTAGAGTAGTTGAAATCGCCCATTATTAGGGTGTTAGGTTGTACCCTAATATTTTCCAGTGTATCAAGAAATGAGCAGTGGGAATCCTGGGGCATGGTGGGGGATCTGTAGCAAGCTACAATTTGGATTGCGGTCTTGCCCAGAGTTAGTTGCATTTGGATAATCTCGGATCCATTATGCTGAGCAACTAGCCTGGAGGTGTGGATATCCTTAATGAATATGGACACGCCTCCGCCTTTAGTGTTTTGGTCCAGGTTAGGTGGCCGAAAGGTGTGGTATGAATTATAGCCTGGTAATGCAGGGGTACTCTCTGGAGCCTTGAACCAGGTCTCTGTCACTGCACAGATGTCGATGTTCTCCATTTTAAGGAGTGCCTCAAATGAGTGCATTTTGAGGTTTAGACTTCTAGCATTGAGTAGCAATACCCTCAGATTTTTCTTGCCTGTACCTGTTACGGTGGTGAATTTGTCATTTGAACCTTGCCTAAAAAAGGCACTATAGGGCTGGCTACAGCCTTAGCCAGTATCCGGAATCCCAGGGGCGAGAGGTGCAGACCATCTCTGGCAATGCATCGTGGTTTGTCAATCATGTCATCCTAGGCAGACAGATACTGGATCCCCTTAGAATGACACCAGACACTTAGCCAATTGTTGAAGTCAATCATTTTGTTCTTGTACTGTGGTATCATGCTGGGTGATGGCAGGATGCTACTCAGGGCTAGGGTCATACCTGCCTGGGCTACAAGATCGGACAGTTCCTCTATGTCCCTTTTCATGTAGTCCAGGGAGGTACGTCTCAGGTCATTCACACCAACATGGACAATGACAGAGTCATATTTGCACTTGTTGTGGAGTGACCTGAATGCATGCGTTATGTGGCAGATCCTGGCACCCGACAGGCAGCTGACAGTAACTTTCTCCTTGTTTAGCCTGGTGAGTGGAACATCAGTGTGCCTGACTATAGAGTTACCTATGACTAGAGTGTTGGGTACATTGTTATGCCTTATGGGCTGTGGTTGAGTGGCACACTGAGTTTGTGGGCTATGTGTCATTTGGGTTGTTTTGGGGGGGTGGAGGTTGCTTGTGTTTCTGCTTTGGAGGTCCCTGTTGCTTGGGCAGGTTTTTACTGAGAGCCTCCGCGAATGTAGGTGTGTGTTTTGTGTTTCTATGTGTGTGTTTTGGTGGTGTAGGGTTTGAGGGACTATGTGCTGAGTGTGGTGTGCTGCAAGTGTTTACCTTCTCCTCTTGACTGTCTAGTCCAGTCTTAGGTGAAGAGAGCTTTGATTCCAGTTTGGCTATATAAATGCATCTCTCACAGGTTGTAGTGTTGGGTGGTAGGAGGAGAGGGTTGTCTGTGTACATGAGGCAATTTCTGCATTGCCACAAGATGCCCAGATTCATCAGGTAGACAGGAGTAAACACCGGGAGCTGACCCTTAGACATGCCTGGCTAGGTGCTTATTTGTTAAGTACTAGAAACTGTTTTCCTCTAGACAGTGAGGAAAGTTGAGTGCTGTAGTAATTTGTAGCTTATTTAGTGCTTACAATAAGTTCTGAACAAGTGCTGCTGAGCTCAAATAAACAGACTTGAGTGCTGAAACAAAAAACTGGCTAGTTCTAAGAAACAAAATTAAGATAGAAGGCTTCCCTCCAACACAGAATGGCTTGGGGGCTTAAAAGCCCACAAATAGTCCTGGACATAGCAAATCTGTATTCAGACTAGACTACCCACAGGAAAGGCAGGAAACAAGCTTAGAATTTATTTTTTCTTAAGTGGAAAGAGAGAAAGGAGGAGCAGAAACTAAGCTGATTGGCCTTCTCAAATGTTCTCCCTGTATTGGGTAGAATGAGGTAATGACACTAGACTGGGAGGAGGGTGCCAGATCAAATTTACAGTAGGGGTGGGCAACTGTAAAGCCACCAACTATAAGAACAGCATACCAATAGGGAGGGAGGATGCGAAACAAACTGCAGAAATGTTTCTCACAGCAGAAAAGCAACAGTGAGCCTATAAATGAAAGTTTGAAACAGCTAAAGGAGCCTCTAGAGAAAGCTTTTAACTGCAAACAAGTTGTCAGAATCAAACAACCCAACAGATGCTTAATAAAAGTGGACAATTTCCAGTTAATACCTCACACACAGTGAAACTAGCTAGAAAAATATACAGTACACAAAGTGCTATAAATAACTCGAAAAAATAAGCAAAAAAACAGGATACTTAATGTTATATATTATAGATCCGAGTTTGCTCAGTGTCCTTCTTTTGATTAGCTCAGTGTGAAATGCCCTTCATCACTTGCATAATAGAACATGGAGACTGTTATGAGTGGCCTGTTGCCTATGACAACAAGAACCCAGTACTCTGGCTATGTACCTAGCAATGCACCCACCTGTTAACAAAGACATACTATGTGAGGTCATGCTGCATGAAATGCTGATACAGTTCACATGTGCACCAGATGTGGTAGTCATGGGATCTGCCTGGGTGGTAAACAGCCATATAATATGTCATACCTTGTGCATTGCATGCCACCTTGTAGTTGGGGGAGTAGAAACCTTTCTGGTTGTTGTGCTGGATACCATGTGGAGGAGTGGAAACCTTAATAACAATGTAGGTGTACCCAAGACAGCACGGAAATGGGCTATGTTGTAGAATGCATATATATTGGTGGCTTTCTCCTCTGCTGTCCATGGACACCATATATTATCCTGTACATGCTGCATCATCTGTCAAAGAACTAAGGTAGGATCTGCAATGCTGTTGCCTGCAAAATTCCTGATGTGTTCCCTGTAGGATGCTGAATGGTCCCCATAACAAGGAAGTTAACACTACTCACACCTTCATGTCCACAGGGATAGGCAACCCAGTACAATCCAGTATTCCCCATGATTCTATGTGTGGGCAACACATGTCTACAAACTCCTATATGCTATCATTATCTACACAGTAGTGGTTGATAATGTTACTGTATTGTTCTACCATGTCATTTGCATATATGGCAAGTCTCATTTGCTTGACATTATTCAGTCATCAGCATGCAATAAGTGACACATTATTTCTGTCATAGTTTGCTTGCACAGCATGTCTCTCAATAGTCCCCTCTTTGAGCATCACCACCCATCACCCTATTTTACTTAACTTTGTTTCTGAATGTCCCGATCACCCCCCCCCCCCGTATTTATAATGACCATGGCAGTAGGTCATTTATCCATAGAGAGCAAGTTTTCATGGAAAATTGTGTTATATTTTAAAAGTACAGTCTAGTTATTCATCACAGCTAAACTCTTAAATTAACTATTGAATCAGATAATTCAGGCTTGATTCAGGTATATTTCATGTATATGCTACATTACTACAGAAAGCCACTTAACTTCTATATTATTCATTTTTTTTCTGACTACCCATTTTATCTAATTCAGGACCATAGACGATGTGACAAAGGGGGATACTGCTAGCACTCCTATCTGGAATTTTGTAAATAATTATGTAATTTGTGAATATCAACGTGATTAATATAAGATTCTTGTGTTACAACTGTATTAGAACTGTATATCATGTGTATATCAAACTGCTGGTACAGAAGTGTGTGTTGGAAAGGTTTTTACAAAGTAACCACTGTTTGCCCTAATGGAAGAGAACAGAAATGCACATGCACTACTGTAACTGTTCAACTGTATATATTTTAACAGTGGAAACTGGAATACAGGAGGTTATCTTCAGCCCAGCAAAACTTCAGAAAATTAGCTGAAATTAAATTACTTTATGGCAGCTACAGACACATCTGTGCTGAGAATCTTTCTGTATTGTCTTCAGAGTGAACTAATTACTACAACTGTTTAATTATTTCCAACATCTGTCAAAGATCTGAGGTCTATGTATTTTCACAGGTAGATGCTAAATACTGCTAGTTTCCAGCAGTGGGGGTTTCACCTTGGATAGAGTCAAATGACAAGAAATGATGTCATTCTGCAAGCTATCCCAGCAGTGATATTTGAGATATTAATTTAAGACATCTCTTAGAGAGACACAGCATTCTGTATTCTGTCTTGGACCTGACAACAACAAGAAGATCCATTCACCACATCTGCCTTGCTGTTAAGTAAGTTAACTAGGGTATAGTAATTCTCTTAGATTCAGTCAGGAATATAGTGAAGCTAAGTTTAGATATTTTTCTTTATTTATTTGAGACTGTCTTGCAATGTTATTTTAAATACTTCCTGTGACTTTGAACTCTGATGCCACTGTGAATATATATTTAGTATTGTCTTGTTCTTTTATTTTTTATTATTAAATATATTTAAACCTTTCATTGTGGCTGATCTGTGTAGAGATATTTAAGTTGTGACAGTACTTGCATATTTGTTTGATGACACTGTGTAAGCCACTCCTAACAGCCTTGCTCTTGGTCAAACTACCATTTGTATTAATAGTAACATTATGCAGTAAGATTGGACACCCTTTGTTAAGGGCCTTAAAGTAGCTGATAAGGAGATTGCTGGTGGTAGTGATAGCTACTGTATAGTCTGGGCAAAAGTGGACATAGCTAGTAAGCCTGTGCCAGCCTTTCCCAGGTGTGTGTGTGTGTGTGTGTGTGTGTGTGTGTGTGTGTGTGTGTGTGTGTGTGTGTGTGTGTGTGCGTAAATCAAACCTCAAAGAGTGTGTGTGTGTGCCAGCTTCTTGGGCAGGGACACAAAGCACTGGTTGGACAGAGAGGGTGCTGGAGGCCTTGGCTTGGCCACTCAGCTGGGATCTCAACTCTGTAGCTGTGCCAGTGAAGAGTCTTATTGAGGATCTGAAGAAAGAGGGAGAAACCAGCCCTGGACTGACTGTGGTCTCTGTGTGGTCTTAAGGGAAATTGCACTTGATGCAGAGAGTTGCATCTGGAAATGCTGTATGTGTGTACCTGCTATCCTCTCAGTGTACTTCCCCCACTGTTACCAGTGGTGAAGACTGAGGCTCCTTGATTACTGGTCCTGTGGTGGGTTGTCACAGGGGAGTTGTAGAATATCCCTGCACTCAGTAGATACAATATGTTGTATATGTTGTTTAATACACAAACGTATCTAAAAGATCCTGTTTTAAAACTTTATTGTGATTATCCTTATACTGAATATCAAAGCCTATAATATGTGAACAATTAAACTGAAGTATAAGAAGAAATATACAAATATCTCTCTGGCATATTATGTAGAAGCAATATTTTAGTATTAAGTGCTTCCACAAGGATAGAGTGCAGTAGGTTAGGCAAAGTTATGATATCCACAACACAGTATGTGACATATGAACTCGGTTGGCATTCAATGTTTTCTTTACTACATAATTATTTGGAATACTATTTAAGAAAGTAAAATAAATCCAATGCATTTATTGTAATAATTTTTCTTGTTTTACTTTACAAGCATTATAATTGAAAATGTCCAAAACCTTTTGGAAATTCAGACGCAAAATGTCCGGCCAAGAACAGTGAAGACAGTGCTTTATAATTACACAAAGTACCACAGTATGGAAGAGGTAAGTTAGATCAAAACATTGGGTTTAGAAAGTCCATTACAAATGTATTAAGTAATCATAGATTAATTAATTGGGCTTCCCATGAAAATGTATTAAGTAAACATGGATTAATTAATTAAACATCTCAAGGAACTTTCATAGACTGGCATAAGTTTAAAAGCAAACCATTGCACTGCTTTGCACTGTTATGAAGATGAAATCAAGTAGACTTATAGCTGGTCACAGCTGAATTTAAAGACAACATGCTAATAAATAAATGACATTCAGCCATTAAAACTGGCACTTTGCCTTAAAGTATCTTCTCAGTAACTGAACAGTGACAAAAGTAACAAAATGAAGGTCCAATAAAAGAATGAGTAAGATGAAAGGTGTGGCCTTGCAAAGTTAGGAGACAGACAGGGAATTTCTTCTTGTCCAGTGAAAAAATGTATAGAAAACACAAGAATCAAGGGGTTAAACTAATGAGAAGCCTTAAATGCAACAATATGGTGCCCTATTATTTCATCCTGTCGTTTCTCGTGACTGGATAGTGGGCTTCCTGCTATTCCAAATATAAAACTGGATACATATAAGGATCCAAGAAAGGACAGGCTAATCAGTCTCACCTTAATGATGGAAAATTGTTTGGAATGCATTCCAAAAGACAGAATAATTCATCATTTTTCAGAGAATGGCCTCTTTAAAGGTGCTTTTGCTTAATTAACCTGTTGTAGCTTTTTGTACTTGTGCAGGTCCTTCAATAGTGTCTTGCAAAATGGGGCATATGCGAGGGAAATTAATATAACTTAATGATTAAAAATACATGTGTGATGGCTGCCTGGATGAAGGCCATGCCAGTAGCTGAGCAAAGTGGTAGATCTCACAGTTATGTGAGCTGAGTGTTACTGGAATGGGAACCACCTCTCTAAGTGAAATCAATTACTGACTTGTATAAGCATCCATGTTTGCTTGGGAAGAGTGGTTGCCATATTGTCCTGAGCCCAGGCTTTCCATGGGGCCATGAGCACTAATCCTGGACTGGCGAGTAGATGAGAGATGGTAATAATCCTTCACACATGCAGTGTATTAAATCATGGATGCATTACTTTGATTTCTGAAGGAAGGAGTTAAGAAAGGTATGTGAAAGGTGTGTCTGTGTTGGGGGGGGGGGGTCACTGCCTTGAAGCATCAACAGGATTCAGACATGCCTTTCTAAGATAATAATATCCAGTAAAGAAACCTGTCTAGCAGACTAACACAGAAAATTAAGGATATGAGCTGGTATTAAGTTTTGCCCAGTAAACCCAGGTTTGATCCCTTCTGTCTCCACTTCCATACTATATCAATATCAACAAAGCACTTAACCAGGCAGTGCTTTTTGGTCACCCTTAAAAATAGGCACTTATTATTAGATCTTATTTGGTTAGAAAATAAAGAAATAAAATAATGTGAGCTAAGTTATGTACAGGATTCAAGACTTGCCCAGTTTTCAGTACTGCGTTCAAGCAAGGGGGGCATATGACTGGGAAAAGAATATCATGTCCTAGAAATGTTGAGATGTGCTATGAAAGTGGTAATTTATCTGTCTTGCCTCCTCTTTGGCGAAAGGCGACTTGCCGAGCACCTGTATGCATTAGATGAACTTTGAGGTGAAAAGACATGCTGTAAACCAACTGGCTTTGTGCATGTATTGCAGAAGAAAAGCAGGAAGTCTAACAAAGTCAGCACAGAGGAGCATCAGTTTCACTTGGGTGACACTTTGAATTACAGTGTGACAGCACCTTGGAATGCCCTCCTCACAGCTCCAATTCAGATTATTCAAGATGACACAGATTAAGTATCAGAAAGAGAATGATACATAATTGTGGTATTAATCATCACCAAGACCTCTCCAATTAACAGCTTGCAATAAACAAACAAATAAAGAAAGAAATAAACAAACTACTATGTATGGTGCACACTCGAAAGGAGCTAAGTCTCTTAGCAATCAATGTACCTACACAGTTATGTAAGGATTTGGAAAATATTGCTATTTATTTATTTACAGGCAGGTAACTTGGACCTCTAAGACTGTTTTTCAGCTATGGTGCAGTTATAGTAAACATAAAATTGACAACTACATGAAGTAAAGCTATCTAACTGTTAAGGACTGCAGTGTGTACCCAGCATGGACAAGAAGACTCAGAGCAGAATTAAATAGCACTGATTCAGATGATGCATATATGCAGTAGCAATATTTTTTTACTTTTTGCTACTTCCTTCCCTCCCACCTATGAGATCTACCAGTGTGCCCCATCACATATGCATTTTATTACTCCTTAATTTACATCCATTTCTTCTGCTTATGTCCCAGGCCTGCAGTGTGCACTGCATGAAGTCAATCACTTCCACAGGTGATATACCCACAAGCAGCCCTACTTCTGCTACAACTAGATGTTTTTTGTAGAAGGAAAAGGCTTGTGAAAAGGCAGAGTGTAATATAGTGTGACATAACTGGGGAGAGAGTTACTGGGCCCCTAATGAAGAAGGCACTGGCAAAGTGAATGTGGGCCTGCAAGAGATATGAGCAATGATCCAACTGACCTAGAAGTTCTTGAATGGTGTTTAACTGAATCAGTTTTCCAACAGTGATGCAGTCATCAAGATTTATCTTACAGAATAGGACAGAAAGTAGGAGGGTTACTCTATATGCAGTGGATGGCAATCTATATTCATTAATTCTAAGACAAAGGTGCTGCTTTGTGTGTTTCCCTATTATAGCAGATTTTGTTTTGCACAATCTGTAACCTTTGTTGATAATGAGTGGAAGTTGCATGAATGATGAACAGTGCATTCTCAAGGGTATGGTTGAGGGTTTCTTTCCCAAAAGTATACTTAGCTAATTTTGTCAGCAGATGACTCACAACATAGCAGAGACTGATTTCTAAACTGAATACACATGATGCAAGTTAGGAAAGAGGGAAATTAAAAAGAATGAGGTATATCACAAGAAGGCAAGGATTCACTATTTTAATCCAATAGAGTAAATGTTTTAATTTGCTAAATGATTCTCAAAGTTCTTTAGACTAAATTATTCAATTAACAATTCTATTTAAATACTCAGAAAAAAATAATGTAACCAAAGTTATAAAGTCCCATAAATAAATTTCCCTAACAATTCTATCTAGTCATTAACCCATAAAAATGCAACTAAAAATGAAATACTTGAAACACATTAACTATTCATTTAAAAATGCTGTAATGTTTTAAAGGTTTTCTTTTTAAACAATATATATAATTTTGAATGGCAACTGAAATCACAAAACTCATTGACATTAGCTTGGATCTGCCAGCAGTAGTCCTTGAAATAATGGAGTGTTTTTACATATCCACACCTAACAGTGTCAATAACATAAAGTAAAAAATACTTAAAATTATACACTGTTTCATTACTATTCAAAAAAGTGCATGCTGATTGGACAGCCCTACCAGCGTGCCCATTGTAAATTGAGCATATACCGATATAAAAAAGTCTAGTCTCTGAAGCACCATCGAGTCGGTAGACTTTCTTCTATTAGTATATTGTACAGTGACATATATCTCAACTGTCCAGATTTTTGTCTCATATTTTTAGTCTGTTCTTCATAAAATTTGTTGTTTTCCAATAAAACACTGAGGAATGAAGTCACTACATAATGACACACATTTCAGTCTCAGACCTCATAATCTTCAGACAATTCATAATAACACAAATCTTGTTATTCTCACAACTTTCTAAGTTTATAAGAACAACATTTACTATCAATACCCCTTTTGGGCCTTTCTCCCCTCTTTATTTAAGGCTTTGCCCACATTTCTTGAGCTAAGAGGTTGAAGAGTATGTATGGAGGGCAGAGCAAATACAAGGAAAATCAGGTACGTTCTTAAAAATTAAAGAAACATACCTGATTTTTCTTGTATTTCTGTTCTTTCTCTCTCATACCTCTAAACTGTCCATATTTTATAATTAAAAAAAAAGCAATGGAGATCTTCCTTTCTCACTTATGTACTGTGCAAGCATGGGAATGTAAGTACCATACACATGCACAGTACATCAATAAATGCAGAAGAACACCACAGCACCATTATAAAAAGACATTACTTAAGAAAAGTAAGTAATTTTTTTCTTAAATAATGTCATTGTATAATAGCAATAACTGACTCGTGGGTGTGGCTATATGAGGATTTACGTACGGTTGGCTTTGTTTAATCACTCCAACTTTGGCCTCGTGATAAAACCAT
Organism: Protopterus annectens; assembly: GCF_019279795.1. NCBI lineage: Eukaryota > Metazoa > Chordata > Ceratodontiformes > Protopteridae > Protopterus > Protopterus annectens. The sequence continues at coordinate 19,251,422 of NC_056728.1, forward strand.
GCCAACCCTGGGTAAATCCTCAATATGCCCACACCCATGAGTCAGTTATTGGTATTATACTGCTAAAAACAACATAGCCATTATGCAATGCTTAATTGGATGATGCGGTCATCCATGTTCAGATTAGTTATCACACTTGCCAAAAGTTCATAGGTATATGAGTCCATTAGAGATGCTTGAGTTATATTCAGTCTAGACAAATGTACCATTGGCCTCAAAGAAACTAGACATTTAAGGCATGGGGTCAGAAGGAAAACAAGCAGAAAAGGTAAAGGATATTCAGTGTTCTCATCCACTGGTAACCAAACCTGAGACATGGGTATGGAGCTTACAGTCTGACCATTTATTACAAGTGGTTCATTTTCCACTTTGGTATCCTAGTAACCCCAGTCACAAACCAGATGAGGGTTTGTTACTCTACTGGTGTAAAATGACAGAAAAAAACAGGAAAGACTTTTGCCCAGATGACAGCTGCACATTACGAATACCTGGTCTTAATCACTCCAAACTTGGAAAGAAGTTTTACATCCAAACAGATGGCATAAATGTAGGTCTGGGAAATGCAGAAAGGGCTCCCACTCCATGTTCCTCCTCAGAAAGGTGCACTGTTCTTCAGTTATATCAGAATGAGTGCTTAGCTAGTAAGTGGACCTTCAATAGTTTCTACTATTATATCCTCAATCACAGTCATCACCTGGCATGGTGTACTGCAATAGCTTAGAGATAGCTGAACTGTGTACCTCAAATCAACTTTGAGCTCCTGGCTTTGTAGCCATTCACCTTTACTGTTCATCATTGGCTGTCTCAGCCCACAACAGTGGTAATGGTCTCCCTCTCTCTCTCTCTCTGCCCCAATACAAAAACATCTGTCATCAGCAGTAACTGATTTCCTTGGTTCTGAGTTGGAGGAAGGGGGGACTAAAATATTCATAAGCTTGCTCAGGCTATTGGTTTACTGAGGGTTTAATGGTCATCTAGAACTGTAGGGAGGCAAAAGATTAACATCACAGGAACCTACTTTTTCCCTTACCTGGCCTTAAACAGATTTGCAGCCTATTTTTGACAACATAGTCAGCTGTCTTGAGAATGTTATTGCAGAAGAGACTTTCTGATCTGTTTTACAGTTTGTATTTTAGTGGCCTTTTGCCAAAAGAAAAAAATACTTTTTGACTGGCACGGCATATTCATCTAAATTGTATTTTTATTTAGGAAGGAAATTACTTGAGATTGAAGGTACTAATAAAATAACTTCCAAAGACTTGCTACATAACATTTATCTCATGCAGTATAAGACCTGACTCAAGCTTACAGAAAATACACTTCTTTTTAATATGACCTTAAATATCTGTGAGAGGTGTTACATATTTCAACAATATTAAACTCTTATTAGCTGCCTCATCCTGTGATCTTACACAATAACACCCGACAGTACATAAGCAAAGGTTAAACCTGCACCTACTTCCCATACCTTAAGATGCCATAAGTTCAACAAAACCTGAACCTTATGCCTATATTTCACGTACCAACCCCTCAGCTCAGTACTTCAAACATGCAAAGTCTCCATACTATATCAATAGGGAGAAGCTATAACAGCAAAACAACTGGTGTTAAAATTTGGTAAAACAGACTACAAAGTCCATACTGCAGACATTGCAACCTGGCAACAAAAACATACTAGTAAATGGGGACTCCACAGTACATAAAACAGAAACAGATCTCACTGGACTTTAAAAGGAACTTGTTTAGAGTGTTTAGCCTACCTGGTACCAAAATTAGAGATATCACAAATAGGCAAAATGTGATTAAGGCTAGTTATGACATGGCTGTGACCAATCTAAGAAAGACCCCCCCCTTTGGATATGCAACAAGATATGGTGGAATTATCAAACATCTTCACAGTCATGGGAAACACATATATGCTTAGCAAAATCCTCTCTGCACCTTATATGACACCTGAATAGCATGACAAAAATTTAACATTCATTCGGTCACAAAGGACATGATGAAACAGACAAGGAATTCTGTGCCTGTCAGCTCAGAGTGAGATGTGCAACAAGCTGAACTACTTCTTATCACATAAGCTCTGACTCTCTCCCCAAGGTTATATGCAATGACTTTCCATTTCCTCTTTATGTTCTAGGACAAAAATAAAAACACACAAACAATTAAGTGTGAAGGCAGCTTTGCTAATGCCGATGAAGTAGGTGATTTAGAAGGTTTTCTCTGACAGGAGGATGTTGATAACAGTACTATTACTGAAACATAGTTCAAAGAACCAAAATGCACATCATAAATTCTAGGGCACACCTCCTTTTATTGTTGCAGATATGATGGGAATGGGATAAATGGTAGTGTTTCAGTCTTTGTAAAATAACACCTAAAAAAACAAAAGTTAAGCATCTACTGAGGGCTAGAAACTGTTTATATAGTAGTGAATATAATATGGTATAACTTTACTGTATAGAATGCATGTTCTCTACACAGCATGAGGAATTCCTGACGAAACATCCAAGATAATCCTTATGGAAGATTTTAACTACCCAAACGATGACTAGATAAACTGTTCAATTTTAGTAAATATGATTAATTAAGAACTGAGTATATTAGATGAAACAATTTGGAATGAATAATATGAAATCTGACTAAGGACAGCAGTATTCTAGATCTCAAACTAACAAACCTAGAATCTGTTCCCACCCATGGTTATTTCCTCAGTAATTAACATTGATCATGATACATCATCTTTAACCTAAGTGCTAAATTGAGCACATCCTTCCTAACCTTTAACAATGGAAACTATGTTGTGATAAATGACATACTTAACAAAAACAAACTGGGATACTGTCACTAATGAACTAAATAACTCTACTCAGAAATGACCTTACTCATAAAAAAATCTTTATTAAATGAAATGTCAAAAAAACTGCTTTCTTTGCTTATCATATCTTCTGAATCTATCAATAAACTCAACTTTGCTTCAAAGGTTGAAAGCAGTAATAAGGTAGGTCTTTAATTACATGCAGATGTGAAAAGGAAAAACTCCAAAACACAACATTATCAATAAACAATGTAGTGGTCACCCATCCACAGGATATCACAAATGTTCTTGCAAAAAAAATATATGCAAATTTAACTATAAGCAAAGAAATATCAGAATACTAGACAAAAATAAGGGGAAAGCATCTACTACAACTACAGCCATAACAACTGCTGCTAAAGGTTAAATTATAAAGTCATGGTCCATGGGATCAGACAACAAACCTATTGCTTTCTTACCCAAAATCAAGGAAAATATGGCTAAGCCATTGTCAACCATGCTAAATACAGAGTTAGTAGGTGGACAAATCTATGATTTATGGTGAGCTACTGTAGTGGTACCGATTCACAAAGTGGAGAGGGCACATCAAACACAAGCAATTTTAGACCCATCAGCCTGATCAATATCCTATGTAAGATTATCTACAGAGTTAAAACAAAGCCTATTCAAAATGATAGAGCAGACCTACTTCTGTTAGATATGGAATAACATGCATTTGTTAAGGGCAGGTCTTGAATTTTGAAACATACATTAAAGAGTTAACAACATTTGTCAGAAGGCATATCTAGACCTGTTTAAGACATTCGGTACTATTTCACATAAGTTAGCACCTGACAATTTTAAAGCATTAAATGTCATATTCATATGTAATTTGATGGGTAAAACACACTGGCGATGCAGCAAGACACAGCAAGTAAAGGTGAGAAGGTTACCTCTCTCTCTGACATCAATGGTTATCAGTGGTGTTTCTCAATTCTCTGTGCTAGCTACTTCTTTTTTGGACTATTCTTCTCATATGAAAATTGGGAAATGGGCCATGAATAGCCAGATATGCTGATGATTGCAAAAGGCATATCATAATTACTTAATAACGTTGCTGAAGCTTTGCAAGACAGTCTACATTTATACAGATCTGGTGCAGTTTTAATGACTTCACCATTAATGTCACTAAATGTAACATTATGACACTTGGCAATAAGGGCATAAATAATGATAGCGAAATAAAAGGTCAAATCATAAAAATTATATCATCAGTAAAGCTCTAGGAGCAATGGTGGACAACAGTTTAAACTTTAACAAGAGTGACTCTAGCAAAGTCATAAAAGGACATCAAAAAAGTGTAAGTTAATTGGTTACACTTGTCAGTGTCAATGCTGTCAAATGTGTGCATCTCTGAGCATGCACAAGTATGCTACTAAAATTCAAACAGATGATAGTTAAGGCTCAAATACATAACCCAAGCAGAAAACTATAATTCAAAGTGGAAAGGAATGATGATGAAGCAGGAGAGAAATTCAAGAAATAAGGAGAGAGTGGGATTTTGGATGCAGAGCCTTAAGAAGAATAACAACAGTCACAGAGAGTATTACATTCATAAAGTAAGCAGAAAGTATTCTAAGAACTAAGCCGACATGGGAATGGAGAGAGGAGATTTTGCTGATAATGATAATTTCTACTGGGGGTAAAGAGAATAGGCAAGAGCGGGCTGGAATTTACTGAAGAAAACTGGCAAAGGAACCAAGGTATTGGGAGCAAATATCTAGAGAGGGAAAGGTAACAGAAAGGGAAGAAGCCAAAAAGATATTTGGACTGCAGACTAGAGACTGTCTTCCCTATCAGGGAATGATATCTCAGTATAGACAAAGAGAAAAGGATAGGAGAATCTTAAGTGAAAGATCTATTCTGGTAGAGTTTTTAATTGACTCTAGAGCAGAAGCTGCTGTTAAAAAAGGGATAATTAGTAGGACATATAAAACGCCGCACACTAACTATAGGACTCAATCAGACGAGGTTAGAAAAGATTGGGAAGAGAAACTGGATAAGCAATTCGCAAGGAAACAATGGAAGGACATATATATATATATATATATATATATATATATATATTTATATAGCTCCCAAATATGCAACAAAGTCTAGAAGATTTAGAATTTTTGCTCAGAATTGTTTGCATAGGTATTTTTATACCTCAAGCAGACTCCAAATAACTTTTCCTCAGGTAGATAGCAAATGTTGCAGGTGTGATGGGGAAGAAGGAGGTAACTGGGAACATATTTTGGAAGTGTAATGAGTTGGTAGAATTTACAAATTCTATACAGCGTTCTCTGTCAGAAATATTGAGTGAGCAAATGAATGTAACTAAGGAAATTATTTTGTTCAGCTGGGATGCAAGATCTGAACTGCCTAGACATATAAGGCTTTGTTAAGTTTAATTCTGGTGGTTGTCAAAAAAGCAATTACTAGAAAATGGATATCAAAGTCTAAACCAACTGTGTATTAAGTATTGAATATTGTATCAGAGATAAAAGAACTCAAAGTGTGATCTTTAGAAAAGGGTATGAACAAATGACATGGAAAAATGGAAATTATGGGAACAATACATGCAGAATAATCTTTTGGAGAAGTGAGGTTTAAGGGAAGGCAGGAATTGTATGAGCTATGTAATGTTGAATTGAAGATAAATATACAAAAGCAAATAGGTGTTGTATAATATCTGCAACTGGGAATATATTAATATAGTTTGTTTTCTTTTATATAAATGTATGTTTACCTATGTCTTAAATGATAATTAAATAAAGGTCTTAAAAATAAAAAAAAACAAGCATATGGATTTAAAGGGAAATACACCTATTTAAACTTTTAAAGGGAAGAAAGTTTGTGGAGTCAATGTTTATTTATAGATTCATAGGTTCATAGGTGTTTACTACGCTAACGATCACAAGGGCCTTTTTAAGCCTAGCCATGCATCCCAATTATTTGACAAATTCTGATATCCTTGATAAGTGTAAGCATGGGGCTGGAAAAAGAACCATTTACAGGTTACCTGTGTCCATTAGCGACATAGGTGCCAAACCAGGGATGAATTTCCAGTTTCCCATCCAACTGTCCAAGTTGCACTTGAATTGGGTTAGGGAGGAACTCTGCTTCACATGGTTGGGGAACCTGTTCCATAGACATGGTAGTCTCTGGGATACATACCTATCTCTCCAGCAGGTCCTACTTATATCACAGGCAAGGTTTAAGTCTTTAGAACTGGTAATTCTGGTGCTGTTTGTTTTGTGAATATGCAGGAGGTCCATCAGAGTGGGGTCTGACAATGTCCTATATGCCAGGCATATATCTCCCTTCAAAAGCCTGTAGGAGACAGAATACAGGGATAGGGCCTTGAGGCAGTCTGCTTAGGACATATTACTTATGCCCTGTATTCTTTTAGTGAGGAACCTCTGTGGATGTTCTAGTTGTTGGATATACCTGGTTAGGTACATACCAAAGGAGGCACTGTACTCAATGACTGGTCTGATGAAAGTCGAATAGAGTGGAACAATGACTTCCTTGGACTTAGATGCCATGGCATTTGGCAGAGATAGTAGGAGTTATCTGAAGGTTAAATAGAGAAGTTTGTCGACAGCTTCACCTTAGTCGCTTGTAGATGAACAGAGTTAGTGTACAATGCACACATTTGTTGACTGCTTGTGCAGAATATGTAGGTCTAAACCACACAACTGCCTGCTTATGTTTCCTGGCAGATAGAGGAAGACTTTATTGCCACTTTTAAGTTTGTAGGCCATCCTTCTGGAGGTATTATCAGACACTATGGAAGACAAGCACATCAGTGGAAATGGGAACTTTTAATGTGAATCCATATACCACAGGGGAGATGTACAACACAAGGACTACCCAGGGAGGAAAGAAAAAGTTAACTGTGAATGGTTATATGTACTATTGTGCAAGAAGCAGCATATCAGCATGACAAAGAAAAAAAAAGAGGACCTGAAGTTTACCACAGCACATCGCCACCCACCAGCTGCAGCTACAGTGTAGATAGAAACGATAAGCAGACAGTGAAGCAGGAGGCCCAAACCACTCTAAACCTCCAAGTATATCACACAGTCAGGTGCAGCAGGTACCTCTGCAGGAGAGCATTAAGGAACTTCTTCCTGTCAGGGTTTTGAAGAGACATGTAAAGAGAGTGAGGGGAAGGCGCTTTTTGATGTGAAGGAGAACAACTTGACCATGGCCCATGTCACCCCAGAGCAACTGCTCTTAAGGCAGGGTGTTCATTCTGAACAATGTCCAGTAGGAAAATATGTTGTCCTGCTGCCCACCACAAGGGATAATAGAGATAACCTCTGTACATGTGCCATATTGATTATACACAGGTTTATAGGTTCATAGGTTCACAGGTAGGTACTAGGCTATTGGCCCTAGGGCCTATATAAGCCTAGCCAAAAAGGTACCCTGGCTTTCGCCACCCAAGAAAATTATTTTCCTGTGCCCCAGCCGAGCAGAGACACAGAAGTGATCACATGGGTGAATTTCCTATCTCCCATCCAATCATCAAGATTTTTCTTGAAGAGTGCTAATGAGGAGCTTTGTTTGATATAGATAGGTACTTTGTTCCAGAGTATGAGAAGTCTCAGAGACAGGAATCTATCCCTCCAGCATGTTCTGTTTATTGTGGTGACAAGGTTTAGGCTCCCTAGAGCATGTAGCTCAGAGGGATTGGGATTTCTTTAAGTGGAGCATGTCCAACAGCTCTGGGTTTGACATAGCTTTGTGTTAGGCAGAGATCGCCTCTGAGTATGAGATATGCGACTGAGTAAAGCTGGAGTGTTTTGAGACAGTCTGCGTAGGGCATCTGTTTGAGGCTGGTAACCCTCTTTGTGAGGTATTTCTGCGGCCTTTCTATTTGTTGTAGATGTCTTGTGAGGTACATACCGAAAGGGGTGTTGTACTCTATAATAGGTCTAATGAGTTACGAGTAGAAGTGAACAATGATCTCTTTTTTCCTGGATGAGAAACCTTTTGTGATGAGGTGTGCTATGTAGAAGGATTTTCTGACTACTGTGGCAATGTGATTATCAAAGGAGAGACTACTGTCCACCTGTGTCCCAAGGTCTCTTATCACACTTTTGGTGTTAAATAGACTACCGCCTATGTGGTAGTTTATGGGTACAGAGTTTTTACCAAAAGGGAAGACAATGCACTTTTTGGCATTGAGTCATGGCTTTGACACCAGGCATGTGTCTCAGTGAGGCCCTTTTGTAGGATGCTCACATTGTTAGGAGTTTTGATTATGGTTCCTAGTTTACAGTCATCTGCGAACTTCATTAGCCAAAGGCCTTCTGTGTCAGCCTGTACTTCTGAGAAGTAGATACAAACAGGAGAGGACCCAGGACTGAACCCTGTGGTACTCCACTTGTCACTGGTCTGAAGTTGGATTTGGAGTCTGCTACTTTCATAGTGTGGTTTCTGTCAGTGAGCCAGTTGGCAACCCATCTTGTGACATAGGAATTTATACCTAGTTTAGTGATTTTATCTATAATTCCAGAGTGGGGGATGGTGTTGAAAGCCTTGGCGAGATCTAGATAGGTTGTGTGAACCACCTTACCCTCATCTACGGCTTTGGTTACCACTTCAAGGAAGTCTATCAGGTTTAGGAGACATGATCTGCCTTTTACAAACCCGAACTGTGTAGGGTACAGAGTTTGGAGATTACCAGTGTCATTGTTTATAAGTTCCATGATGATACATTCCATAGCCTTACAGACCAGGCTTGTCAGGCTAATGGGGCGGTAGCTCCCGGGGTCCATCGTGGCTCCCCCTTTGTGGAGTGGGATAACCATCGCTGTGTGCAATTCAGTGGGCACAAAGCCTGAGGTGAGGCTATGGTTGAACATGGTACATAGGTAGGGTGCCAGTTCATTCTGTAGTTCGTGTAGAATGCAGCCTGGGAAGTTGTCAGGTCCCATGGATGCTGTGTTCTTGGCTTTGGAGAGTGTGGTTTTTACCTGTGCAGCTGTGATTACAGGAACTTTGCATTCTTCCGGTATAGAGATGGGCCCTTTAGGGGGTGAGAGAGGGGTAAAGTTAGCACTGAACCTATCTGCCAGGATGTTGGCAATATTATTTGGTTCTGTATATTTAGTGCCATTGTGCTGTAACTCAGAGCAGATCTGAGTGTTGCCATTGAGATTCTTGACATAGCTATAGAATGCTTTGTGGTTGTCTTTAGAATCAGTGGCGATTTTGTTTTCATAACTAGCTTTGGAGGATTTTATGAGGGATCTCAGCTTTTTACTGAGGCTGACCAGGGAGTTCCTCCAGTCATAGGATTTTACTTTTTTTTGCAACAGTTTCTTTCTTCTGTTGTAGAGTTTGTTTATGGCAACGGACCACCAGACTGGCTTCTGTTTTTGGAGGATAGCATCTTGGTTCTGTTAGGGATTGCATGATCCATGCACTTGTGTAAGTGCTTATAAAGTGCATTTGTGTAGGATTCAGCAGTTGTACCTTTATTGTCCGTCTGCATGGGTGTCATGAAGTTTGCCACTTCTGTCTTAAGAAGCATGAAGTTGGCTTTGGATAATTTTTTTACGGTGGTTTTCCTAATGGGGGGTGTGGACGGGATGTGGATGTTTAGGGTGGTTAGCTTGTGGTCGGATCTGACCGAGGAATTGACCTCTGGTGTGGAACACTGGTTGCCCATGTTGGTAATGACCAGGTCTAGGATATTGCTGCCCCTGGTAGGGGTGTGGCTAAGTTGATCCAAGGCGTTGGAATTTATGAATTCCAGAAAACTTTGAGCAAAAGAGTTGGTACATGAGTAGTTTTGCCAGTCAATGGTGGGGTGGTTGAAATCACCCATTATTAGGGTGTTAGGCTGCACCCTAATATTTTCCAGTGTATCAAGAAATGAGGAGTGGGAATCCTGGGGCATGGTGGGGGATCTGTAGCAAGCTACAATTTGGATTGCGGTCTTGCCCAGAGTTAGTTGCACTTGGATAATCTCAGATGCGTTATGCTGAGCAACTAGCCTGGAGGTGTGGATATCCTTAATGAATATGGACACGCCTCTGTCTTTAGTGTTTCAGTTCCAGTTAGGTGGCCGAAAAGTGTGGTATGAATTACAGCCTGGTAATGCAGGGGTGCTCTCTGGAGCCTTGAACCAGGTCTCTGTCACTGCACAGATGTCGATGTTCTCCATTGTAAGGAGTGCCTTGAGTGAGTGCATTTTGAGGGTTAGACTTCTAGCATTGAGTAGCAATACCCTCAGAATTTGCTTGCTTGCACCTGTTACAGTGGTGAGTTTGTCATTTGAACCTTGCCTAAAAAAGGCACTATAGGGGTGGCAAGAGCCTTAGCCAGTATCCGGAATCCCAAGGGTGACAGGTGCAGGCCATCTCTGGCAAAACATTGTGGTCTGTCCATCATGTCATCCCAGGCAGACAGATACTGGATCCCCTTAGAATGACACCAGTAGTTTAGCCAATTGTTGAAGTCAATCATTTTGTCCTTGTACTGTGGTATCATTCTGGGTGATGGCAGGATGCTACTCAGGGCTAGGGTCATACGTGACTGGGCTACATGATTGGACAGCTCCTTCATGTCTCTTTTCATGTAGTCCAGGGAGGTATGTCTCAGGTCATTCACATCAACATGGACAATGACAGTCATATTTGTACTTGTTGTGGAGTGACCTGAGTGCGTGCGTTATGTGGTGGATCCTGGCACTCGACAAGCAGCTGATAGTAACTTTCTCCTTGTTTAGCCTGGTGAGTGGAACATCAGTGTGCCTGACTATAGAGTCACCTATGACTATAGTGTTGGGTACGTTGTTATGCCATATGGGCTGTGGTTGAGTGGCACACTGAGTTTGTTGGCTATGTGTCATTAGGGTTGTGTTGGGGGGGTGGAGGTTGCTTGCGTTTCTGCTTTGGAGGTCCCTGTTGCTTGGGCAGATTTTTATTGAGAGCCTCTGTGAATGTATGTGTGTGTCTTGTGTTTCTATGTGTGTGTTTTAGTGGTATAGGCTTTGAGGGACTATGTGATGAGTGTGGTGCAGTGCAAGTGTTTACCTACTCCTCTTGACTGTCTAGTCCAGTCTTGGGTGAAGAGACCTTTGCTTCCTGTTCGGCTATATAAGTGCATCTCTCACAGGTTGTAGTGTTGGGTGGTAGGAGGAGGAGAGGGTTGTCTGTGTACATGAGGCAACTGCTGCATTGCCCCAAGATGTCCAAATTCATCAGGTAGACAGGAGAAAACTCCGGTAGCTGACCCTTAGACATGCCTGGATAGGTGCTTATTTATTAAGTACTAAAACCTGTTTTCTTCTAGACAAGTGAGGAAATTTGAGTGCTGTAGTAATTTGTAACTTATTTAGTGTTTATAATGAGTTCTGAACAAGTGATGAGCTCAAAGAAACAGCTTTGAGTGCTAAAACTAAAAAACTGGCTAGTTCTAAGGGAAAATTTGAAGAGCAGATTTTATGGCGCCCGGAATAGTTTAACCTTAGCTAAGCGGGGGCTCAGAAGCTTACAAACAGTCCTGGATACAGCAAATCTGTATCTGGACTAGACTACGTACAGGAAAGACAGGAAAGGCAGGAAACAAGCTCCTTCTCCACCATGGCCTATGGCTGCAGGCAGCTCTACTCCTTCCATAGCTTGCTTGAGTAATCTAGTAACAGGAGTGTGTGCTCCTTGGCCTGTGTGCTCATGACAGTCACATTCACTCTATGGCTGTACATGTTCAGTACAATACCAAAGTCGTTGAACAGTGAAATGTTGAAGCAAAGCCATGTGTGATTTTGAACAGGTAGCTATCATGGCAGTTAAAGCTGCTTTCCCTGATAGTGTACCCTGGACTGCTGGTTTCACTTTACACAAGAGCTCATGAGAGAACTCAGGCAGCCTGGATTACTGATAGTCTATGGACTGTTCTACAGTATGCAAACTAAGGTGAAGCAAGTTTCAGCAGTCATATTTTTTGCCTGTTCCTGAGATAGGACCAGCTTTGATGGGCCTTCATTGAATACAGTGCTGTATTTTTTAGTGCTCAATCATGCTGAGAACCTGCATACAATTTAAGACTGAATCAGAGAAAAGCTACTTAGGCAATCATAAGAGAAGCTTCAGGATGCAATCAAAGAAGTATTGAGAACCCAACCCATCTACCTGCCTTCTGGTCTGTAAATGGCCTATAGGAAAGAGACTTTCTGAGAACCAGAAAAACAGCATATAGGCTTGTCACTAAAGGTGATGGACTTTCATGGGTAAAGGGCACATCTTTTTAAGAAAGTTTCTCCATCTCATCATGCTTGAGTAAAACAGAGTGCAAGCACTGAGAGAAGGGCTCAAAAAGAGACCTTCCAGCATCACATGAAAGAAGAGTATGTTTACAGCATGAAATGAGACTATTTACATTTGCACCAGGAACTGCCGTGAAAGCGCTCTCTCACATGCACACACGTGCACACACATACACACACACACACACACACACACACACACACACACACACACACACACACACACACACACACACACACACACATACACACACACATATCTACATCTATCTGTATTATATCTCTTTCTCTCTCTCTCTACATATATATAAAAAGAGAGAGAGACTAATGTGTCTCTTCTTACACACACACACACACACACACACACACACACACACACACACACACACATGTGTATGTGTACATATGAGGAAGATCAGAGTGTCCTCAGGAAAACATGAACATGTTTGGGTTTGCAGTGTACTCCATCCATAACATATATATAAAGATAGATAGATAGATAGATAGATAGATAGATAGATAGATAGAGGCTGGACATGACTACAGTTGATAAAAAAAATTAAATGTCTAGTGTAGGCTTCCAGCTATTATTTTCCCCTAACAGTTGATCAGTGTGAGCAACACTGCATAGTCCACCAGTGATGTCCACAACTTCTTATAAATCCTGTGTCTCTCTCTCTCTCTCTATATATATATATATAGGTTCATAGGTTCATAGGTTCATACTAGGCTATCTGCCCGAGGGCATTTATAAGCCTAGCCCATAGTTTTGTGGCTTACGCCACCCCTTTAGTTTGGAGAAACTATGCCCATTATTTTGCTGTGCCTCTGTCGAGCAGTGACACTGAGGTAACCCCTGGGGTGTATCTGCGATCTCCCATCCATTGGTCAAGATTCCTCTTGAACAAGGCCAGCGAGGTGCTCTGCCTCACATAAACTGGGATTTTGTTCCACAGCATAGGGAGTCTTTGGGTGATGAATCTATCCCTCCAGCACGTCCTATTAATAACCGTGTCGAGGTTTAAGTCTCCCGCCCTTGTGGCTCTGAGGGATCTAGATTTTTGAGATGAAGCATGTTCATCAAATCTGGGTTTGACATGGCCTTGTATGTCAGGCATAGGTCACCTCTGAGCAAGCGGTAAGCAACTGAATATAACTGGAGTTCTTTCAGTCGGGCAGCATAAGACAGATTTTTGAGACCCTTTATCCTTTTGGTGAGGAACTTTTGTGGCCTCTCCAGCTGCTGCAAGTGTCGGGTCAGATACATTCCGAATGGGGCATTGTACTCGATCATTGGTCTGATGAGTGATGAGTATAGGGAGACTATGACTTCCCTTGATCTAGATGTGAATCCCTTCATGATAAGGTGGACAATGTAGAAGGTCTTCCTAACTACTTTAGCAATATGAGTGTTGAATGAAAGGCTACTGTCAACCTGGGTTCCCAGGTCCCTAATAACTTCTTCTGTGTTCACGGGATTGCCACCTATATGGTAGCTAGGGGTAACCTTATTTTTCCCGAAGGGTATGACTATGCATTTCTTGGCATTTAACTTTAGGCCATGGCTCTGGCACCAGTTATCCGTTTCTGTGAGACCCTTCTGAAGGATATCTGTGTTGGATGTGTTTTCAACTACGGCACCCAGTTTGCAGTCATCTGCAAACTTTGTCAGCCATAACCCTCCTGTGTTTGCTTGTACTTCAGAAAAGTAGATGCCAAACAAGAGTGGGCCCAGGACTGAGCCCTGTGGGACACCACTTGTGACAGGCTTTGAGTCTGACATGGCGCCAGCAACTCTGACCCTGTGGGTTCTGTCACTCAGCCAGTTTGCAACCCATCTTGTAATGTATGGGTTTACATTTAAGTTGATGAGTTTTTCAATGATACCCGAGTGAGGTATTGTATCAAAAGCCTTCGCCAGGTCTAGGTAGGCTGTATGGACAGCCTTTCCCTCGTCAATGGCCTTGGTGACTGTTTCAAAAAAGTCAACCAAGTTTAAAAGGCATGATCTGCCTTTGACAAAGCCAAACTGGGTTGGATCCAAAGTCTGCAAGTTCCCTATGTCTTTATTTATGAGATCCATTATGATCCGCTCCATGGCTTTGCAGATAAGGCTTGTCAAGCTAATGGGACGGTAATTTCCAGGGTCGGTGGAGGCACCGCCTTTGTGGAGTGGGACCACAGTCGCAGCGCCACTCCTGGGCAATGATCCGGAGGTGAGACTAAGATTAAACAGCTGTCCTAACTGTGGGTTTAATTCCTCGTTGAGTTCATGGAACACACAGCCGGGGACACCATCAGGTCCCATGGATGCTGTGTTCTTTGCCTTGGAGAGAGCAGTTCTCACCTGGGCGTTAGAGATGTTTGGGGCTACAATCATTTGGTATAGATATCTCTCCTTTAGGGGAGGGGAGAAGTTTGCACTGAACCTGTCAGCCAGTATGTTGGCAATGTCTGTAGGATCAGTAATCTTCACATCATTTTGAACTAATTCTGAGCATATCTGGGAGTTTCCTCCTAGGTTTCTGACATAGCTAAAGAATGCCTTATGGTTGTCTTTAGAGTCCTTAGCTATTTTTTTCTCAAAATTAGCTTTGGATGATTTTATGAGAGCTCTTAGCTTTTTACTTATAGTGATCAGCGGTGTCTTACCTTTTAAGGATTTTGCTCTATCTTGTAGTAGCTTTCTCCTTTTGTTGTAGAGTTTGTTTATGGCTGGGGTCCAACAGACTGGACGCTTGCCTTTGGTACAAAGAGTCTTTGTTTTGCTTGGGATTGCCTGATCCATGCAGCCCTGCAGGTGCTGGTAGAAGGCATTTGTAAGTGATTCAGCGGTTTGAGTAATGTTAACCGCCAGCTCAGGGGCCTTATAGGAGACCACACTAGTCTTTAGAAGTGTGAAGTCGGCTTTCGAGAAGTTCTTTACTGTGGTCTTTTTCATTTCGGTGGGGCGGGATGAGGACCTCCAGCGAGATTAGTTTGTGATCAGATCTCACCAGTGAGGGGTATACTTCCGGCGTTGAACATTGTGCTCCCATGTTCGTGATGATGAGATCAAGTATGTTTTCTCCTCTTGTGGGGATGGTGACTAGTTGTTCCATGGCATTTGAGTTTATGAATTCCAGGAACTTTTGGGCTAGAGTGTTTGGGCTTGAGTAGTGTTCCCAGTCTATATTAGGGTAGTTGAAGTCACCTAGTATGATGGTGTTCAGAGATACATTTATCCCCTCCAGTGTTTTCAGGAAGGCCATATGAGGTTCCTGAGTTTGCGAGGGTGGCCTGTAACATGCTACAAATTGCAGAGCAATCTTGCCTATGGTTAATTGCACCTGGATGGTTTCCGATGCATCGTGCGATGCCACCAATCTTGAGGTGTGGGTGTCCTTGATGAATATGGATACCCCTCCTCCTTTCTTGGTATTGTCCGGGTTTTGGGGCCGGAACGCATGATATGAGGTAAAACCTGATAGTGCTGGGGTGCTCTCAGGAGCCTTGAACCAGTCTGTCACAGCACAGACATCGATGTTCTCCATACTGAGAAGGGCCTCGAGTGCGTGCATCTTGAGGTTGAGACTTCTGGCATTGAGCAGCCATATATATATTCACTTCCTTCTGAATCTTTGTATTAGTAAGTAGTAGTCCCTTCTCCCTCTGTATTTAAGAAAATTCATTGAAAGTGTGAGTTTATATATATATATATATATATATATATATATATATATATATATATATATATATACACATACATACAGTGGATATAAAAAGTGTACACACCCCTGTTAATGTGAGGAGTGTGTATCTGTTATTGTGTGTGTGTGTGAGATGAAACCTTAACAAAAGAGGCATATTTGGCATATTATGTGTTTAGGTAGCTGTCTATGCATGACAATGTCTACATGTCCATAAAATACATGGAAAATGTATCTATACGTGCATCTATATAGATGGCTGCATACACACATGCATGTGACTATGTATGTACATACAGCCAAAAGTAGGGGAAAGGGAAAGCAGTGATCTGTAAAGAAAAAGATATGTTAATTAACAGCACAAGGAGAACAAAAAAGATGATGAGCAAGAAACCTTAATAGGAAATGTTGTTGGAGGACTGTAGGTACTGCAAGGCAGGTATACTTAAAGCAAAGCAGTAAATGACCATTCTGGCAAGATAAGAATAGATTCATCTATGTATAACATTGCTTCCTTACTAGACACTGGCACATGGCTTGTGTTGAGAATAACATAACAAATTAGGTAAGCTCTGCAAATTATGTCACTAGAATATTCTTTAAGTCTAGCCGTTAGCACAGAGAGCTAAGGTTATAAACTGTAAACAAGGTGCTTCCTGTGGTACTCGGTTTTATTTCTCAGTGCTCCATTTGCCTAACTGTGTAATTCTCAGTATGAAAAACTGAGGGGCTACCAGCCCAGCCAGATAGAATTTTATAAATAATTTTATGTCATTGTAAATATTAATATGATCCGCAGGATTGTGTAACAAATGTAAGAAAATTGTGTTACGGTCTGAACTTTAAAAATTTAACCACAGTGCACCCTGCTGGAAGAAAGCTGATGAGTAAGGCATTTTATGACTTTTGATCTCAAGCTAGGAGACAGGATGTCTGGGCTAGGAAATTCTTTCCATTGTTCTAAGACAGAGATAATTACTATGGTTTACATGTAAAGTGTCTTCTATTGGTGCGGCTTCCTGGCAGGTGTAGATTACAAAAAGAAATGTTAAAATTTTAAGTTCTGTGAGCCTGGGAAACTTAAGTAGAAGTGTCAAGAATGATGTAATCTGAAATGACTCAGCAGTGATGTGTATTATCAATTTAAGACTTTCCCAGAGAGAAATATTTAGCATTTTGTATTTGTCTTCAGAGCTTACAACAACTCACCAGCACTTTGCCTTGTAAGTAGAATTTAGAACATAATTTCTCTTAGAGACAGATAGGAATATAGCCAGATTAGTCTAGCTGTTTTCTATATTTCTGTCAGACTATCCTACAATATTGTTTTAAAGTATTTTCCTGTGATTTCTGAACTGTATATTAGCACTGTGTTGAATTGATGAGTATTGTCTTGTGTTTTATTATTTATTATTAAATGTTTTTAAACCTTTCAACTGTGGCTGTTTTGTGCAGTGATAATTTAAGCTCTCAGAGTACTTGCATGTATTTGGTGATACTGTATAAGCCACTCCAGTAGCCTTAGAACTGGGTTACACTTACTATTTGGATAACAGTAATGGCGCACAGTGGAACTGGTCACCCTTTGGGAAGCGCCTTATAGTAGCTGACAAGTAGTGGTTGGTGGCAGTGATTTCTACCTTATAGTCTGGGCAGGTGGGTGCATAGCTGGAGAACTTGTGCCAGCCTTCCCCAGGTGTGTTTGTATATAATTCATATCTCAAAGTGTGTGTGTGTCAACTACTTGGGCAGGGACATGAAGCACTGGTTGGACAAAGAGGGTGCTGGAGGTTTTGGCTTGACCACTCAGCTGAGATCTGTACCTTATAGCTGTGCCAGTGAGGAGTCTTATTGGGGATCTGGAGAAAATAGCCCCAGACTGACTGTGATCCCTGTGTGCTCTTAAGGGAAATTTTACTTTACTGTGTGTGTACTTGTTATCCTTCCCAATGTGCACACCCCTCACTGGTGTTAGTGGTGAGGATAGTGGCTCCTTGATTACTGGGCCGGTGCATGGGCTTCACACTCAGCAAGTCACTTAATTATACAGTTCTCTTAGACAGAGTCTGAAGAAGGTCCATGTGAAGCTGTGCTCTACTATGGTTAAAAAATACAAAACAAATAAAAAATAAAAATAAACTGATGCATTTGTGTCAATCCTTTCAGATATACCAGTGGATGACAGACATATCAGAGAAACACAGTGAGGTGGTGACACATAATTTCCTGGGAATGACATATGAGAAAAGGCCAATATACTATCTTAAGGTAAGGTCAATCATACATAATTTTATTTTTCTCTTAACTGTAAAATTAGCTGAAGTCATATAGGCATCTTATTTTTTATTGTTTTTCTAATTTATTTATTTTTGGTTGTTTATCAGGTTGGTGGTCTGATCACTAGTGATCAATTTTAACTGTTGCTTGGGTGATGCATTCACAAGATGCTAAAGTTTACAACAAAAAAGGATACATAACAGACAATGTTCACAGAACATGTTAAGCATTTGAATAAACAGATTTTAGTGCATATGCACAGTAACATGTTTGCTAGAACACTTGCATTAAAATATAATTACAGCACTGCGGAAACTCAGCATAACAAAAAGGGCAGACTGTTGCTTATGGATGTTGTCACAGCATGCATCTCATATGTGCTTCATTATATCATCAGCATAACAGAATATGCTGTTAGTGTGGTGTTGTATAAGGGGGTTGTTAACAAATAATATGATGAGGAGTCCAACAAAGATGCCTTCGTTATACTCAGACAGAACGTGAGGTGGAAAGCTCCTAATCACCACTGACAAAGAAATCACTGTCAGATAGGTAATCACTAAAGTAGGAGACTGTGGAAGTTTCAAAGCTGAAGAAGCAAAACAAATTTTATAGAAGAGTGTATTTGATTGTGTTAAAGGGCTTTGATAACTCAATGAAAAAGTATACTGTTAAAAGGACGTGGGCAGCTCCTGTTAATTTTGAGACTGTAGGACTTAATAGAGCTGGTGGCATGCTTCTGAGTCTTATAAATCTGTGTTGTTGGTTCAGAGAAGGTTTTTATTTGTATAGGCAGTCTACAGTTTGATCATAAACAGACTCAATCTTTTGATCACTACATTGCCACTGTGGCCGGAAAGTCCTTCTATGTGGCACATCTCATTACTAAGGGTTTTGCATCCCGGAAGAAGAGGTCATTGTCTCCCTCTACTCTTTCCTCATTGGGCCAGTCATCGAGTGCAATGCCCCATATGGCATGTGCCTCACTAGACACCTGCAACAACTGGAGAGGCCGCAAAGGTACCTCACAAAGAGGATCCTAGGCCTTAAACACTTGTCCTATATGGACAGACTCAAAAAACTTCAACTATTCTCTGTCTCATAAAGCCTGCTTAGTGGCGATCTCTGCTTGACTTACAAAGCCATGTCTGACCCAGTTCAGTTGGAAATGCTACATCTAAAGAAATCCCAATCCCTCCTCACCACACACTCCAGAGACCTCATCCTCATGACCACAATTAACAGAACATGCTAGAGGGACAGATTCATAACCCAGCGACTGCCCATGCTATGGAACAGACTTCCAATACATGTCAAGCAGAGCACCTCGCTGACCCTCTTCAAGAGAAATCTTGATGAGTGGATGGGAAACAGAAAATTCACCTCGGGGATAACTCCAGTGGCTCTACTTGACAGAGGCACTGGGAACTAAGGTCGGGTGGCACTATGCCGGGGTAATCCTATGGCTAGGCTTGTAAAGGCCCCAGGGCCATTAGCCTAGTACACCTATGAACCTATGAGAAAAGAGTGAGATTGGGTGTTAGTCTTGTGGGTTGCAAGAGGGTTTAGATTATGGAATAAATGGAACCGTGTCTCTTTTTCATTTGAAGGGGTAAGACCTGTTGTAGGAACAAACTGAATAAATGTTTAAACCGGTGGACTACATAGTTTGTTTTGTTTTTGGGGAATCATGAAAATAACTAATTCACTCCAGCACTACCATGATTGGCCAAGATGTCTGTGGGCATGTCTTCATTTCTATGATTTCAAGGAATTGTTTCAGGTGAAATGAGAGATATGGCTCTTCTGAGCTGTTAAGGGAGGTAGCATGTTCTGACTGGAAATATTCAGCCAGGGTAGCTGCAGAGAAAGGTGAGAGGTCAGTACAGGGTCTGGAGCATCCAGTGGTGGTGTTATATTCATTCCATAAGCCTTCTCATTTGAAAGGCCCTTTCAGGAAACATTTGAAATGTCAGGACCTGCTAAAGTGAGCCCCAAAAAATGGAGATTGAATAGCCAAAAAACAGACTTAAATATACTAAGTATAAGATGGTCATTTCCTGTAATGTTCCCTTTTCTCCAAGGTATGGTAATCTCAGTGGTGGGATATATAACTTGAGGGGGTAGTCTTTAAAGAGGTTTAAAGGAGAAGAGCAGTTTTTGGCCTTTTTTCAGCGTGTCGACACTCAACATATTAAATGCCAACATTTCAATAGGGAGCCATTTTTTATTTATTTTGTTCTGTAGAACTCTGCTTCTGTTTGAATATTGAATATAAGCATATGAGTAAGCTGATATCTGTCATATCGGGTTGGAGTTTAATATAACTCATTTCCCCTCCTATCCATTTTCCTGTCCTCCATGTAGTCCAGGCTGCCTTAATTCCCTTGCATTCATCTACTTCCACCATTAATGTATTCCAAGGCTCCATTACCCTTTCTAATAAGCAGCAGGTCCTGAAGTCTTTCTTGATTTTTACCTCCATGTTGCTACTTATGCCCGCGTCTTCACCACCTTTCATCTTCAGTTTCTCCTATATCCTTTGTCTGTGCCTCTCCTTGTTCCACCTTTTCCTTAAGGGAGTACATCCTCAGTGCTCTTGATGTTTTCTTATACACCAAACTCCCAGACTCCTCACCATCTTTGTGGCCTTTCTCTTTATGAGATTGATGCCCATTGCCCTTCTTCCTTAAATATTTCCCAAAAGTGTTCTGGGTGGGATCTCATCAGGGATCCCCTTCAGAAGCTCGAAGTTTTAAAACTTCGAACTTCAAAAAGCCAAGACAATAAGATTGAAGTTTCCAAACTTCAAACATTTTGAACAGAGATCGCTGTACAGTGTGGAATGGGATATTTACTGTTTTCCTCACTGTAGTGTGATCTTGGAGTTGGTATATTTATTTAGCAGGGGGTGTGGGGGGTCAGGGGGGCTTCTCCCCCTGCAAAAACATAAGCATTTTTTTTTTGTTTTTATTTTGTTTTAATTAGGTTTTCGAAGTTTTAAAACTTAGATCTTATGGTCTCGGCCGTTTGAAGTTCAAAGTTTTGAAACTTTGAGATTCTGAAGTAGATCCCTCACCAGTACTTGATGCAGGTCAGTCCTCCAAACACACATCTCCTTGTCGTGTTTGGCTTATTCACATCTTTCACACTTACTTACATGATTACAACAAGAAATTATAATAACACCTACATTCTTTACCCCCCCATGGCTCTACTACCTGTACCAATTAACCTATTTATTTCATGGGGCAAGACAGCTAGGCTTCCCAAGGCTGGATAAATGCCTACAGCCCATTGGTTCCTGCCCAGAAAGCCCTATCAGTTATTGCCCAGCTGCAACAATCAAGTGAAGGTGGGTGAGTATGTTTGTGAGTCCTTTGAAGTGGCCTACCCCGGAAGATGCTTCCTTTCAGTGGCTACCTTGAGCCTTGCAGTGCTGTCTGTCTTGGAGATGTGAAAAGACACACACACATACACACACACACACACACACACACACACACACACACACACACACACACACAGTCTGTTCTCCAGGTTGCTCTTTGAAATGCACCACTTAGCAACATGTACCCTGCTATTGTTATTATGGCTTCAGAAATAAGTGGTTGATCTAAGCTAAGGACAATATATTCAAAGGTTTTAATTGTAGATATATAATGAATCATTTTTCTGTCAGGATGGATAAGGATTTGTCTGAGCATCTTTAGCTAAAGACAAGCTCCAAACACAAGGGACAGGTATGAATGCTGTGCAACAGGCTTTGTTTATGTTATGAATTAAAAAATTGTTCTCAAGCCATTTTTAAATAAAATGGAAAACATGGATGAGAATACTGCAAAGTTCATATGTCATGGCAATGATTGATTGAGATTTCAACAGTTGTGGACTGGAAGTTATGAATATAATTATAAAAACTAATGTCAAAACATTTAATGTTTTATATATTGAGATTGTGTTTTGAACAGTTTAATACAGAAGGATTTATTGTTTACCATTGATGAGCATAAAAATAAATATTTCTCTGTGTTAAAAGATGTGGACGAGAAAATGTTAAAAATAAGAAAATGTAAATTAGGTAAACTAGAGAGGGATAAGAAGGAATATCTTGAAGGTAGAGCCTACCAGTTACCTAGGTTTCGTGGGTACAACACCTCTTCCAGGTGTGATAACTTTGATTACCCTGGGCCAGGTTTTGACAACAACTTTAATTGACAAATTAATGATAATACAGAATTGCCAGTTAGTGAATCATTTCATTATCTCCGGGACCCTTTAGATTTTTTTCCCCCTTGAGGAGGTCAAACAGGTTTTAGAACCGACAGATGGGTGCTGACCAAGATACATGGTACACCAAAGACAATGTTGGATCCTGCAGAGGGAGGGGCAGAGGGTGGAAGGAGAAATTAAGCCCCACAAGATATTAAAATACAAATGACATGCAGCCTGGTGGGATACTCACAGAAGGGGCTGTTTGTTCTTTTAATAACATTAAAATGTCAACTATAGTGGGTTGGAGTTAAATCCCAACCACGTTTTGGTGTTTTTGAAAGGGTTTACTTTTGTACCCACTGCTAGAACTGAAGTTAGTGAGCTTTTATTGACATTAAACTGTTTCTGAGGAAAATCAGTTTGGAAATATTTTTGATAATAGTGAGACTAGTGAAGCTAGTTCTTTCTACCAGAGAAACACCATATTTAACCCTCCTCTGCATCCCATTCTCTCCAATTTTGAAATATTACTTGAGAAAGAGGGAAGAAGTTACCTTTCTAAAAAGAAATGGAGAGTTTTTAACTTAAATCCTGATGAAAGGAATGTGTTACAAGAACTGATTACCAGTAAAGGTATTAGGATTATGAAACCTGTCAAGGGTGGAGGGGTGGTTATTATGGACCATTAGAGTTATGCAGCCAAAATGTTACAACTATTAAACAGTGAAAACACACACACACACACACACACACACACACACACACACACACACACACACACACACACACACACACACAGACACACAGACACAGACACACACAGACACACACACACACACACACACACACACACACACACACACACACACACACACACACACACACACAGGTATTCTCTAGCAACAAAAAAATAATAAAGGAGACCACTCCTAAGATTTCACAAAAATCGTTCAATTACCAAATTTAATAGTTGCTTTTCATTGCTGGTGAGGTTATAAAATGTGTTTTTTTTTTCTTTTGGACGATTCCCTAATGCCATTCTCACAAAACTTTTCAAAAAGTCCAATGGGTGATAACAAAGGTGGATTAAAAGTACTTTGCCTGCATAAATCTGTTGGAGATTCCTTATTAGATGGCAGAATACATTCAAATTTAATTTTCTAACAAAAAATTTCAGTTCTAATAAAATGTCAACAATGTTGGGATATCCATCAGGAACAAATTTGAAAACCTTCAGAAAAAGGGAGCCAAAATCAAGTGTAATAACTCTATGAGAATAGTTACAGATCTTAACATCATCAAATGCAAGAACAGTACTTTGACTATGATCATGGGATATCAGTGTTAAGTCCATCATTGTCACTTGCTCCCATAATTGCCCTTCTGTTGTTTCCATATCTCCTCGGTAGGTAATGATTCAAAGCTCTTGTTTTGATCCTTCACTCTCTTCTCTTCCAATCTCCTCAATCTCTGTGGGATCTCCTCCATCACTAAAAACTTATCAGAAATTACCTCAACCAGGTGAACATGATGGCTGGTGTAGCTATTGTGGTGCCTCCCAACTCCATTTTTCCTGACTGAGGATCCGCATACACTACTTTTTTCTTTTAATCATTCTCATCCCTGACCACTTTCTTCTGTTTTCTGTGAAAAACAGATGAACCATAATCATCAACCCATTTAAAAACACCACAAAATTTGGTCGAGTAGTCAGGGAAAAGTAGGTCATTGTTAATAGCCACATTCAGGCTTTTAATCTGTTCCTCGAGAGATGTCATCTTCCATAGGTTAATTGGAAATATTTTTTGATAGTGGGACTAGTGAATCAAGTTCCTTCTACCAAAGAAAGAGCACATTTAACCCTCCTCTGCATCCTGTGCTCTCCAGTTTTGAAGCATTATTGGAACAAGGGGGTAAGAAGTTGCCTTTCTAAAAAGAAATGAAGAGTTTTTAACTTAAATCCCTATGAAAGGAATGTTTTTCGAGAATTGAGCACCAGTGAAGGTATTTGGACTATAAAACCCGACAAGGGTGGAGGGATGGTTATTATGGACCATTGGAGTTATGCAGCCAAAATGTTACAACTATTAAACAGTGATTTGAGGTATACTCAGGTTTCAAAGAATGAAATTAATATGGCTTACAGGAGAATTGATATGATTTTGGAAGACAGTTCCTTACAAGGTATAATTAATTGATAAGAAGCTTTATGGTTTCCTTACAGTCTCAAAACCTGTTATTCTGTCTATATTTGGTATACCCAAAATACATAAAAATGCTTCAGATCCACCCCTTAGATCCATAGTAGTTGCACCTAGGTCCAAAACCCACCCCTTGCTGTATTGATAGAATGAAAACTTAAACCCATTCCTGGTCTTTATAGTCATGTAGTCATATATTAATTGATTCATGGGATTATTTAACCAAGGTAAATAATTCTTTCAACCTCATTACTTATTGATTACTATTGATGTCCAGGATTTGTTCTCTGTTATTTAACATTCCTTGGGATTGCAATGGTGTATCGATATTTTGATTGACTGTGACTTTCTGAGTGTTAATGAGTTAACACTGATTAGGAAAAGTTTGGAGTTGGTGCTCAGTAACAACTTTAAGTACTCTGAAGGGGAGTTTTATAAGCAAATAAGTGGAGTAGCTATGGGCGCTGCCTGCACTCCCCTCTTTGCTAATATTGTTTTACTACATTTGGAGAAAAAGGTTGTATTCAACTCTCAATTTTATATGTTTATTGACTGTTATTTACATTTTGTGGATGATATCTTTATAATATGGAAAGGTACAAATGAGGAACTACAAGAGTTTGTTGAGTACATCAACTCCACTACTGTTTTTGAGATTTACATAATTAAAAGTGATGAAATGCACTACTTTGACATTACTTTAATTAAGGAGCTGTCGAATAGTAAGTTTAAAATCTAAGTTATATAGAAAAGAAAACTTTTCCAATACATATTTGTATTTCAGAGGTAATCATCCTTTCCATCAGATAAGGAGTATAGTAAAGGGACAAATGGTTTGAGTGGCTTGTATGACTTCTGAATACAAGGATTTAACAGATAATTTAAAGCACTGCGAATAGCTCTTTCTAGAATGAGGTTACCCAAATTCACTATGCTAGAAGTCTAAACTTCAAAATGGAGTCACTCGAAGCACTCCTTAAAATGGAGAACATCGACATCTGTGTAGTGACAGAGACCTGGTTCAAGGCTCCAGAGAGTACCCTTGCATTACCAGGCTATAATTCATACCACACCTTTCGGCCACCTAACCTGGACCGAAACACTAAAGGCATAGGCATGTCCATATTCATTAAGGATATCCACACATCCAGGCTAGTTGCTCAGCATAATGCATCCAAGATTATCCAAGTGCAACTAACTCTGGACAAGACCGCAATCCAAATTGTAGCTTGCTACAGATCCCTCACCATGCCCCAGGATTCCCACTCCTCATTTCTTGATACACTGGAAAATATTAGGGTACAACCTAACACCCTAATAATGGGCAATTTCAACTACCCCACCATTAACTGGGAAAATTACTCATGTACCAACTCTTGTGCTCAACGTTTTCTGGAATTCATAAATTCCAATGTCTTGGATCAGCTTATCCACACCCCCACCAGGGGCAGCAATATCCTAGACCTGGTTATTACCAACATGGGCAACTGGTACTCCACACCAGAGGTCAATTCCTCGTTGGTCAGATCCGACCACAAGCTAATCACCCTAGACATCCACATCCCTTCCCCAGTCCCCATTAGGGAAACCACAGTAAAAAATTTCTCCAAAGTCAGCTTCACACTTCTTAAGACAGAAGTGGCAAACTTCATGACACCCATGCTGATGGACAATAGAGGTATGACTGCTGAATCCTACACAAATGCACTTTATAGGCACTTACACAAGTGCATGGATCATGCAATCCCTAACAGAACCAAGATGCTATCCTCCAAAAAAAGGAAGCCAATCTGGTGGTCCCCTGCCATAAACAAACTCTACAACAGAAGAAAGAAACTGTTGCAAAAAAGAGTAAAATTCCATGATTGGAGAAACTTCCTGGTCAGCCTCGGTAAGAAGCTGAGATCCCTCATAAAATCCTCCAAAGCTAGTTATGAAAACAAAATCGCCATTGACTCTAAAGACAACCACAAAGCATTCTATAGCTATGTCAAGAATCTTAATGGCAGCACTCAGATCTGCTCTGAGTTACAGCACAATGGCACTAAATATACAGAACCAACTGATATTGCCAGCATCCTGGCAGATAGGTTCAGTGCTAACTTTACCCCCCTGTCATCCCCTAAAGGGCCCATCTCTATACCAGAAGAATGCAAAGTTCTTGTAATCATGGCTACACAGGTAAAAAACACACTTTCCAAAGCCAAGAACACAGCATCCATGGGACCTGACAACATCCCAGGCTCTGTTCTAAATGAACTACAGAACGAACTGGCACCCCACCTAAGTACCATGTTCAATCATAGCCTCACCTCAGGCTATGTGCCCACTGAATGACGCACAGTGATGGTTATCCCACTCCACAAAGGGGGAGCCACCACAGACCCCAGAAACTACCACCCCATTAGCTTAATGAGCCTGGTCTGCAAGGCTATGGAATGTATCATCATGGAACTTATAAACAATGACACTGGTAATCTCCAAACTCAGGACCCCACCCTAGTTCGGGTTTGTAAAAGGCAGACCAAGTCTCCTAAAACTGATAGACTTCTTTGAAGCAGTCACCAAAGCCATAGATGAGGGTAAGGTGGTTCACACAGCCTATCTATATCTCGCCAAGGCTTTTGACACCATCCCCCACTCTGGAATTATAGATAAACTCACTAAACTAGGTATAAATCCCTATGTCACAAGATGGGTTGCCAACTGGCTCACTGACAGAACCCACACTGTGAAAGTAGCAGACTCCAAATCCAACTTCAGACCAGTGACAAGTAGAGTACCACAGGGTTCAGTCCTGGGTCCTCTCCAGTTTGGTATCTATGTCTCTGAAGTACAGGGTAACACAGAAGTTTTTTGGCTAACGAAGTTCATAGATGACTGCAAACTAGGAGCCATAATTAAAACTCCAAAAGATGTGGACATCCTACAAAAGGGCCTCGTTGAGACAGATGCCTGATGTCAAGCTCAATGCCAAAAAGTGCATTGTCATCCCTTTTGGTAAAAACTCTGTACCCATGAACCTACCACATAGGCAGTAGTCTATTTAACACTGAAAGTGTGATAAGAGTTCTTGGGACACAGATGGGCAGTAGTCTCTCCTTTGATAATCACATCGCCACAGCAGTCAGGAAATCCTTCTGCGTGGCACACCTCATCACAAAAGGTTTCTCATCCAGGAAAAAAGAGGTCATTGTTCCCCTCTACTCGTCACTCATTAGACCCATTTTAGAGTACAATGCCCCTTTTGGTATGTACCTCACAAGACAACTACAACAACTGGAAAGGCCACAGAAATACCTCACAAAGAGGATTACCAGCATCAAACAGATGCCCTACACAGACCGTCTCAAAAAAACCTGCAGCTTTACTCCATCGCATATCGCCTACTCAGAGGCGATCTCTGCCTAACACACAAAGCTATGTCAAACCCAGAGCTTTTGGACATGCTCCACTTAAAGAAATCCCAATCCCTATGAGTTACACGCTATAAGGACCTAAACCTTGTCACCACAATAAACAGAACATTCTGGAGGGATAGATTCCTGTCCCAGAGACTTCCCATACTCTGGAATAAACTATCTATCTATATCAAACAAAGTTCCTCATTAGCACTCTTCAAGAAAAATCTTGATGATTGGATGGGAGACAGGAAGTTCATCCCGGGGATCACTTCTGTGGCTCTGCTCGACAGTGGCACAGGAAAATAATTTTCTTGGGTGGCGAAAGCCAGGGTACCTTTTGGCTAGGCTTATATAGGCCCTAGGGCCAATAGCCTATTACCTACCTATGAACCTATGAACTAGTTACGGCAGTTAAGAAAGAAATTTTGCAGGGATGGGCTACCAAGTTCATTCCTCTCTTGGGAAACAATGAAAGAATTGATAAGATGTTGATCCAAGCTAACAATGGAGATGAAAGCACAAACCTGGATCAAAATCTGGACTGTAGCATGACAGGGATTGTAACTGGGAAGGTAATTTTAATAGGTCCCTAATACTTAAGTGCAATCAAGACATTGCTGATATTCAAAAAATAATAATCAAACACTGGGATCTTTTTTCAAAAATGCCAAATAGTCTGGCTGTGTTTTCAAAACCATTATTGGTTACATACAGAAGGGGATGCAACATTAAGAATAGTTTGGAAAAAGAGACTAGAAATGAAAAGAGTAATAAAAACATAAAAAAGGAATCTACAGATGTGGAATGTGCCAACAGTATAAACATAGGGCTCACAAGGCTGATCTGAAACTTCCTAGTTTAGGAACAACATTAAAGGCTAACAGGTATTTCAGTTGTTTCTCAAGAGAGGTAGTATATTTAGCTTATTGTCAGGTATGTTGGTCATACTATGTTGGGAAGACAGAAATCCAGAGGCTATGAGCATTGTTATGAGATAAGAAAACAAAATGAAACTCATGCACTATTTTGTCATCTTCGGAATTGTGGAAACAGTAGTTTTCTCTTCTGAGTTTTGGAGCAGGTAACCCTAACCCATGAGAGGGCAATGGGAAATACTCCTCAAATATCAGGAATTGCTGTGGCAATTACAATTGAATGCAAACACCCCTCCAGGCCTTAATGGACAAATATCCCCAAGTCCAGTTTTAAAAATTAGAGCAGCTAAACTTTGATACTAGGTAATTTTGAGTGATTTGAGTAGTATGGTTGATAAGTTATATGTATATTTGATAGATTAGGTACAACATATTGCATTTTTACAATCAAAAACATTTTTATTATCAAAACAAAATTATGAATTTTAGGACAAGATTTTTTAACTGTAACATATTTAGTGTAGTATTATTATCTAAGAAACTTGACAGACAATTATTGTTATGTTAGCAACACAAAAGGTATGGATACAAGTACAGGAATGATGTAGATCATTTAGCACCAATGGTAATATGTGCTAAGACTATAAATTAGAGTTTTAAATGTTTGACTGTCATTATGATGAAATCTCTGTGAGACGACTTCTTCTTCTTTCGGCTTTTCCCGGTTAGGGGATGCCACAGTGGTTCACATGTCTGCTCATGATTGGCAGTGGAGTTTTACAGTGTCAAGTTGCCAGCCCGGCACCCAACCTTCCACAGAAGGCACACACACATACACGCACTCACACCTAGGGCCAAATTAGAGTGTCCAATCCACCTATTGCATGTCTTTGAGATGTGGGAGGAAACCGGAGCACCCGGAGGAAACCCACGTGACCACAGGGAGGACATGCAGACTCCGCACAGAAGGCACCCCAGCCGAGGATCGAACCGGAGAACCTCTTGCTGTGAGGTGACAATGCTAACCACTGCACCACCATGGCTCTGTGAGACAAAAGTGCTAAATTTTTATTTTTATTTTATTTTATTTTTACATTTGATTACTGGGAAAGTCTGACTGGACGGAATGTCCATTTTTCAGCAGAGGCCTGGGGAGAAAAGCTCCACAAATAACAAAGAAAGAAAAGATGTCTAAAGTAAAGATAAAAAAGAAGGAAGATTATAAATAAAAAAAACAGCTGTATGTAAAGTAAAAAGTTTGGAGGGTTTTTAGTCTGGGGCAGAGCAACATCGGAGCCATTTAGTGGTAAGGTGGATTTTTAGTGTTTGTTTAAATTTAGTTAACATAGTGCTGGATGTGATTTACTAGGTAGAGAGTTACAAATCTTAGCGATATAATGAGAGTAGGTGGACTCTCCAGCACGATTGTGTGCTGTTCAAATTTGCATGTGGGGTCTATTGTTTGACTGCAGCATTCTGCCACAGGAATAGGGCTCTAGCAAGTCATGTAATGATGGAATTTTTGCAGAATGATAGAAGATTTTGTAAGCCATATTAAGCTGAGATAAGTGTAGGAGATGGGGAAGTTCGAACCAGCGTAGTTTCCTTAGGGCAGAGCAATGGTGTGATCTCAATGTAGAGTTTGTTGCATATCTATCTATTTTATTTTAACAGGCTTCTAGTCTTACCAGCTCAGTTTTCCTGAGGTTAATAAATACAGGTGATGCATATAAAAGAGTTGAGATCAAATGAGTTTGGGCAACAGCTATTTTTGTGCTATTTGTGAGATATTGCCTGCTCCTATATAGTGTACCTAGTTTTTTGTGTACTTTCTTAATTGATTGAGAGATATAGATGTTAAATCTCATACTAGTGTCAATTTCGATCCCAAGTAGTTTGGTATGTGGGAGGGAGTGATAGTAGTGTTATTTCTGGATACTATCTGTAAAAATTCTGTGTTTATAGTAGTTTTGTTAGGATGGAATAGCATGAGCTTTGCTTTGTTGGGGTTTAATAATAAACAGGAATTTGTTAGCCAAGACTCTATTTTGTGGAAGGATGATTGAGTGAGTACCTGCAGTTCAGAAAGGGTACTGGCAGCACACAATACTGTAGAGTCATCAGCATATTGAATAATTGTGGCAGAGGAGGCCACAGTACAGAGCTTGTTAGTAAATATGGAGAAAAGCAGGGGGCCAAGAATAGATCCTTGGGGAACTCCCAGGGTAACTGGTAGCAAAGGAGATAGACTTTGTTGCCAACGTACTGCTTGCTGTCTTCCAGTTAAGTAGCTTTGAAACCATGTAAGTGTAGAGTGTGATAAAGCTACATCAAAGAGTACATGTAGAAGTTTGTTGTGATTCACCATATAAAAAGCTTTAGATAAGGTTAAAAAATAGAGGATACATGCTTTCCATTATTTCTATGGTTGTTAACTGTGTTTGTAAATGACAAAAGTGCAGTGGTGCTACTGTGGTGTGGTCGGAAGCCATGTTGAGTGCTGGATAACAACTTATTAGAATTTAAGTGATCCATGAGTTGCTTATGAAGACTTTTTTCAAGTATTTTTGATAGAGGAGATAGAATTGCAATAGGGCGATAGACAATTCAGTAGAATTTCCACCCTTGTAGATTGGGGTGATGATGAAATCTTCCAAATGGTAGGAACGTATTGTTCTAATATAGATCTGTTTATTAGAATGGAGACAGGGTATGCAATTACTTCAGCAGATAGTTTGAGGAATTCAGGTGGTAAGTGATCTGCAGCTAGAGAAGTGGGTTTTAGTTTTCTAAGAAGTTTTCTAACAGTATGTAGTGATGCTGGTTGAAGAGAGAAGCTGTGCTTGTTTTGATGGGGTAATTATTTGTCTTTGGAGTTTTTAAACACTTAAGTTGCTCTTATTTCTTGGTAAGTCATTGTCAAGGTTTTCCTTTTTGTTTTGTGTTAAACTTACTCCTGGATTGCCACCAGTTTGGGTTTGGTTATGTCAAGGCAGTGCCAAAATATTATAAGTCATAGGTATAGCTACTAGTACAGTTCAAGTAATAGCAGTACTTTGGATATGTTAAGTATATATCCAGAAAGTAGGGTTACAAACGTGTATACTTTTAAAGGACAACTATGCCCTCAACTGAACATTTCCTTTTCCCAGAGTACATTTTCCTCCTTACAGAATGATCTCTCCAGTATAACATGTAAAAGGACATGACTTAGCTCTTTTTTCCCCTCCCCGGAATTTCTGTATTATTTTGTTTCTTAAGTAAACACCATGCTGGGTTTGAATGAAATACCATGATACTTATTTAGAAATTTGCCTTCCTGACTCATGCATTATCTTATCCATCACATTTAAAGAAATCTGGCCTATTAGAAGGCCATGTAGCAAAACATTTGCAGCTATTTATTTTTTCCCACCCACTAAGGTAATAACCCCATTGAGTTTTTAGATATTAATAGCTCTCTTATTGTGTACTGTCATTTACAGCTGCCTTCTTTCTCTCCTCTGGGTCCATAATTGTACTGAACATTTGAGAACTTGTAGCTGTTTCAATCTATAATCTCAAAGTGAAGAAAATTGATTCTAGTGTTACAAAAATACTTTTCTGAGTAGCTGGTTTTAATTTTTTGGAAAGGCTAATTTAAGCAGTGTTTTTCAGCTGAAGAAGAAACGTCTTGTAGTGTTATCAAAATTTTAAAAAAGTCAAAAGACATCAATAGAAAAAAATCTTATAAAAAGTAGTAATTGGGAGCACTGCCATTTTGAGTAAAGGTAAGAAAAATCTGGTATGACTGAATCAGGTATGATAATATCATCTTTTATTGTACCTTATACTGATCATCTACAAGCCCCTGTCCCAAAAGCCAAATGACCCATTCATTCCTCTTCTGGGTGAAAGCTAGCCCTATGGCCCATTTGCTGTATTGTCAGTGGAAGAGCCCACAGACACATTCATTCATTTTGAGGACAAGAGGCAGGCATCTGGAGTAGGCCATCAGGCCTTGCCTAGCCCCTCCCCACAGCTGCTGGTGGCTTTACATAGTGCTACTGCTCAGGGAGAGTACCATACATGAAATCAAGCACATGCGTGCCCCTTCTCAACTGATGTGCAGCATGAGTCACCTAACCCAATAGCTGCTACCTCTAGTCCATCTGCACTTCTGTTAGGCTCACTGGTACAGTCACAACACCTTTGGGCAAGCTGGCATGGGAGAATGCTCACCTGCCAAGCTGCTAATCGAATCCAGGTTACTGGGGTCACAGTCAAGACATTAGCCCTCTATCACAGGGCCAAGAATGATAGTCTATCTTTTGAGGACTCAGCCTTCATTACAGGAAGGAGAAAGCACAGCCAAAAAATAAAATTATGTCAGTATGTTTACTCCATCATTAATTTTGTATTAGAGTTAAAAAAAACAGTAATTACTTAAAATGTTATATACATGTTTGTATAGCATATAAAAATGAGGTAAGATAAAAAAAATCCCAAGTTTCTTTCATAATGGTTCTTTAAGGCAATAGTAGTTAACCTTTTTGATGAGGGGACCATATATATATATATATATATATATATATATATATAGAGAGAGAGAGAGAGAGAGAGAGATCTGTGTGTGTGTGTGTGTGTGTTTCTCTTTTTGGGAGGAGACCATTTACATTTACACAATAATCTATCACTGGATGTGGGTAATTCTGAATTTACCCACAGCTCCAATTCTTTGATCACAAGGGCAGTGCCTTACCTTTAGGGAGGTTGGAAGTTTGTCTCCCACCCCTCTAATAGTTGAATTTACTTTCTACACTCTGCAGAGCAAAACATATAGTGACTGTAACCATTTATTTTAGACTAAAGACCACTAGGCCACTTAAAAGTCTAGCTGTGCAACCCAAATGTGACCCATAAATTTCATTTATAGGGAGTGATTTACTGACTGCCTCTGTCCATCAGTGACATAGGAGCCAGACCGGGATGAATTTCCACTTACCCATCCATTGGTCCAAGTTGCACTTAAATAGGGATAGGGAGGAACTCTGCTTTACATGGACAGGGAGCCTGTTCCAGAGAATGGGAAATCTCTGAGAAACATATCTGTCCCTCCTATATGTCCTACTTATGTTGCAAGCAAAATTTAGGTCTTTTAATCTAGTAGCTCTAATACTGTTTGTTTTGCAGATGTGCAAAAAATTCATCAAAATAGTGTCCAGGTATGCCTTGTACGCCAGGCAAGGATCACCTCTCAGAAGTCTGTATTACACCGAGTAAAGAGACAGGGCTTTGTCACATTCATTGTAGGACATTGTGTTTATTCTCTGTATTCTTTTTTGTAAGGAATTTTTGTGGACTTTCAAGTTGACACATGAGTCTGGTCAGGTACATATCAAAGGGGCATTATAATCTATGATGGGCTTAATGAGGGCCAAGTACAGTAGTATGATGACCTCTCTTGACCTAGATGCCATGCCCTTACTTATAAGTTGAGCAACATAGAGGGATTTTCTTACTACCTTGGAAACATGTTGGTCGAAGGCTAGGTTGCTGTCTACATGCGTTCCCACATCCCCTGACTTGTGAATCAACTTTTAAGGGTATTATTGATGATGTAGTTATCTGGGGTGGCAGACTTCCCAAAAGGTACTATAGTGCATTTCTTGGTATTGAGTTTTAAGTCATGGCTTTGGCACCAAGTGTTAGTCTGTATTAGTCCTTCCGGAAGGGTACTCTCATTTAGGGGGGAATCAATGACTGCTCCCAGTTTGCAATCATCTGCGATCTTGGTTAACCAGAAGCCTTTGGCATTGGCTTTGACATCAGAGAAATAGATGTCAAAGAGGAGTGGGCCTAGCAGACAGACCTAGGGTATTCCGCTAGTGGCAGGCCTCTTTGTGGAGGTGGCCTCACTGATTCTAACATCCTGGGTCATATCAGTGAGACAGCTAGCTATCCAGCATGTTATAAATGATGTTTTGTATCAAATGCCTTAGCCAGATCAAGGTAGGCAGTATGTACGGTTTTCCCCTCATTCTTTGCCTTAGTGACTTTTTCAAAGAAGTCCACCAGTTTGTAATGTGTTAAATTTACAATGAACACACTGATTACTGTACCTAGTAGACTTGCACATTTTTGAGTAATAATTTTTCGTTGTATAATAACAATTACTTCTTTGACCTACATTTTAATAATTTTTCTGGGTGTACTTACGATAATAATCAATTGTTCCAGAGACCACTCACAGTCTGTGAAAACTTTAGGCTGTCAAACAAAAATACCAGAAATTATACTATTGATGAAAACATTCCTTCATATTAAAGACATTTTGAAATACTTTATGTGTAAACTATCTGCCCTCATCTGGATATAAACCTTAATGAGAAACATGAAAATTTCATATCTCAAAGACTTTCACACCTATAGCATAAACTCCCTCTCTAAATTACACTTGTTTTAGTATCATACATTAAAAATGGAACTGGGTGGCTACATGGACACCCACAAGCTTCCAACATGATATTCAGGGCATCCTTTTCTTCTACATCTTTGATTTTATTCACAAAATCAAATCTATAAACCTATCTATGTATTTTCCCTGATCCGTATCAGTAAGTGCAGTACACAGACAGAGCTAAAATCAGTTACAGTAGTAGTAGTAGCTCTGAAACAAGGCAGG
Organism: Protopterus annectens; assembly: GCF_019279795.1. Classification (NCBI taxonomy): domain Eukaryota; kingdom Metazoa; phylum Chordata; order Ceratodontiformes; family Protopteridae; genus Protopterus; species Protopterus annectens. The sequence continues at coordinate 19,286,875 of NC_056728.1, forward strand.
CAAACAACACATAGATTCACATTTCACATCTGTTTACTAAATAACTGTCAAACATGGAAAAGAAGGGAACTTTGATCAGGCCAGTCATTCAGGTCAGCTTATCTTGTATTTCTGTGATGCAAGATTTACTGTAACTTCTAACAGGATGAAACAAGACAGAATTCCTACACTGGACTTGCATGGTTGGATCTCCTGTCATCATCAGCCCCAATGCAGTCAGACAGAATAATTTTCAGGGTAGTAGGCAATTCAACCACAGTAACAGCTGGGCTAACCAATGCAGAAAGTGACAAATCATTAACTCTCTGCCAGTCTTTGACATCTTTGTCCATCCAACAACAACAGCACTGAACAACAGATTTTTGCAAGAAGTGTATGACATGATAAAATATAGTAAAACATTTTCATTTTAACCCTGGAATGCAGAATTAAACAAATCACAGAAAACAAAACTTAACTAACAGTAAAAAGACAGATTCCAAACTCCAATTGTACTCTTTGCCGTCATATGCAGACAAAAAGAAGACATAAATTGTATGCACCTGATCATTTCTCTCTGACATTTATAATCCAGAAAACAAGTTTACAGAAAGAGGATAATCTGTTATTCTCTCCAGTGGTAGTATTAGTTTCAGCTGTATTCCTTTTAATTTCCTATCTACCAGTCACAATAGATACTATTTTCTCAACTTATTTATTTAGTTGACATTTGTTTATTGGGAAAGTCCAACTGGGCTTAAAAGTACCCATTTTCAGTGGAGGCACAAGGAGAAAAGCTCCACAGTCACAACGTTTCAAAAATCAATTACAGATATTTTAATTCACAAAGTATCATCTAACACTACAAAACATAGAAATGAAAATTGGAATGAGAAAAACATGGAATATATGTTTCCTAATATAGTGCAAAAAAAAAAAAAAACAATAACATGAGTGGGAGAAAATATGTGAGGAAAAACCTACTAGTCATATTATTTGTTACATAGATTAATATGCGATGAACGCAACCTGAGACAATTCTAAGATATTTAAAAGAGATATTAGAGATTACATGATTAGATAGAGTGAGGAGAAATTGACTGATGTTCTAGTATGACAGAGGGCGTTCATGTTAATATTATAGAAGGTATGATGATGTGAGGTAGTGCCAGTTATGCCAGAGAGAGTAGGGCTGTGCATGTGTAACGTGCCAGCATAACTAGCTGGAGTTTTGTAAAGAATTTTATGTCATTTGAATATCAAACTGATTTGTACAGATGCTTGTGTTAAAACTGTATTTATAAAGTTGCTTGTGTTAAAAATGTATCAACAGTGGGTCCTGCTGGACAGGAAAGAAATATGCATGTATGTCAGACTGTATGGTAACTGACGAAATGTATATATGTTAGCAGAGCATGCTGGAAGGGAAGAGGTTAAGCTCAGCCCAGCTTACCTTATGAAAAATAGCTTGAAATTAAATGACTTGGTTTAGGCCATAAAGATTTTATCTCACAGGCCTGAATGCAGCAGAGAAGCAATGTCTGGGCTGGGGTCATGCTCTTATTGTTCTTACTGGTGAACTAATTTCTACCCTGGTGTGCCAGAAAATGTCTGCTTAGTCTCTGCAGAAGGATGAAAGGGTTGGAATTGTTTTACAGTCTCCAGATGCTGGAATAAGTCTTAGCAGGGTTCTGGGTTTGTATTGTGACACATCTGTGCTAGACCCTGGCTTAATTTCCAGTGAGGGGTTAGTGTGGGAACCACAGAATCAGGTGATCAGATGTAATGTTATTCTGTAGCCAGCACTGAAATTGTGTTTAGATACTAGTGAGAGATGTGACAGAAGACACTCAGCACTCTGTTATTGAAACTGACAACAAAGACACTCATCCATTTCATTTAGCCTTGCTCTATTAATTAACAAGGGAATAGTAATTCTTCAGTCAGTTAGGAAAATAGTGAGATTAGCTAAAAGTATTGTTTTTTCTGTATCTGAGTCTTTCCATCTGTGTTATTTTTTTATATTTCCTGTGATCTGAAACTCTGTGCTTATTGTAAACAGATGTTTAGCATTTTCATGTTTTGTATGTTATTATTTATTATTAAATATATCTATACTTTTCACTGTGGCTGGTCTTTTAGAAAATATTTTAACATTTTAAGAATAATTGCATTTAATTTGTGGGACTGTGGCTTCATGTTCCTGAATGTCTTGCTGCTTTGTTAATATTACCATTTGTATAAGTATTAATTGTACCAAGAGTAACAGCCTTAAAGCAGCTGGCTGGTGGCAGTAATCTACCTTATAGTCTGGTTGGCAATAGTATAGCAGGTAAATCTGTGCCAGCCTTTTCCAGGTGTGTGTGTGTGTGTGTGTGTGTGTGTGTGTGTGTGTGTGTGTGTGTGTGTGTGTGTGTGTGTGTGTGTGTGTGTGCGTCAGCTACTTGGAACAGGGACACAGAGCACTGATTTCTCCAGAGAGATACGTGGAGTCTTATTTGGGGCCTGGTGAGGAAAACTCACCCCCAGGACTGGAGTGTGCTCCCTGTGTGCTCTTAAGGGAAATTGTGCTTGGTGCAGAGAGCTGCATCTGAAAATACTGTGTGTATCCATTTTTGTTCTAAGTGAACATTCTTATTCAGTGTCAATGGTGAGGATTGAGGCTCCTTGATTACTGGCCCACAGCAGGGAATGTCACAGAAGGAAGTAAGGATGGAGAGAAAAGGAGATTATAAGAAGAACTTAATTTTTTTTAATTCAACACTGCACTAATTTCTATACTTACAAAAATGGAAAGTGGAATAAATGCTGGCTTGAACACAAAGCCATCTTCCCCAGACCACCCAGTAATCTAGGATATAGGATATGCACCCCCACGGCCACACCCACCACACACACACACACATACACAAAGACAAAAGTGCCAACTGCCATCTCATCTGTTAAGTATGTATGTGTTGGCATACATAAAATTGAATTCTTCAACCACTATAAACAACTTAAGCCTGTCTTGGGCCAAAATAGATTTAGTGAAGTTTCTTTCTACTCGAGCTCGCAGAGCTGGCATCATTTGCAATACTCCTCCTTATATTTTCCTATGCTAAACAAAACCAGTGTACTGTCTTAAAAAAGTCCAGGTCAACTGTAGACCCCCACAAACAAACATACAAACATGTACGTGAGCACATCTTGGCATTCTGCCAATCAACAGTAAATGCGATGCTGCTGCTTCTATTATTCACCTAATAAGCAGGGATCTGGACCAATGAAATTTGGCTGTAGAACTAATGCTCAGCAGTCCCATCCAGCCATCAAATCATTCCCAGTCCCAGTATCTATCACATTTCCACAGGTACGGTTCCTACAGCACAAATGGCATTGATTGCTGCAGTTATGAAAAGCTCTCAATTCACCCAGAGTGCCAGTTTAGCAAAGTATATCATACAGATCAACACTCTGAACAATGGAACCCAGCAATCAGACCAAATATTAAGTATTTATGGAAGATCCTGTGCAATGCATGCAGAGTAATGTAGTCTGCTCAACATTGAATCTTGTAGCTACTGTCATTGAATGACTACAAAAAAAAAACTTTGGCCTTTCTAGAATAATGATTTCAGTAGTTTGCAAACTGCATACTTATATTTACCAGTCACTGAAAACTCTCACAGGCCAAATAAAGAGCATCTCCGGGATGCATGTGACCCCACAGGTTGCTGATCACCGTTTTAAATGGTGCAATTATACATCACAGTTTGTACGTTTTGCTTCTTGAATGATGTGATTCTGTGGTAAAAGCTCAGAGAAAAATGTGATTAATTAATTATGTTAGCATAGGTCCAGTGAAACAAGGGCACCAATAAACTGATTATTATTATAGTCATGTTTTAATTTTAGTAAGATGCTGGTATGGTATAACTTTATCTAACAATGGATACACTTTGAGTGTCAGTAAGGTCAGTGATATTTTGTGAATAATTTATTATACTTGGTGTAAGTTAAATTAGACAGAATGGAGTAACTTTTCAGAATTTTTGGCAGTAATTTAATTGGACTGCTTATAAATGTCATCAAAGTTGTATCATACAAAGGTGAATTTAGGCATAGATGGATTAAGTGGGAATGGGAGGAGAGAGTGAATCTAACAGTGCCTATGACAGACTAGAAGGAAATCAAACTAGAAATCTTCTTCTTCTTTTTTCCCTAGCTGGTGGCTGGCAGAGGTGGTCAACCCTGTAGTCAGTATGCTGCTGTGGGTGTCGCTGTATTCCGGACTTCATTCATGATGCCTTTCCATGTCGTGCTGTCCACAGCAATGTATCTGACCACCTGTAGGTTGAGTCACCAGCTTCACAGGTCCTCTTCAATCTGTTTAGCCAATGCATTCTTTAGTGCAGATTTGTGAACTCTCCAGTTTGCGGGGGTGCCCTCTCTGTAATTGTACATCTTGTAGACATGTCCAAATGTGCAGCCTCCCCTTCTGGATCTGTTTGCTGATTGTTGGCTGATGATTACATCTGGTCCAGATGCTCTTGTTTCTAATGCAGTCATAAAGTGAGATTCCCAAGATTTGGTCCAGGCATCGTATTTGGAAAACCTCAAGCTTGTTCAGGTCTGGCTTGAGGAGGATCCACATTTCCGATCCATAAAGGAGAATTGGCAAGATCAGTGCCCAGAAAAGGTGAATCATGATGGTGAAAGAGATGCTTATCCTCTTTGATAGAAACCACTTGACCAAGGCAAATACTGTGGTGGCTTGTCCAATACTGTTACGGACTTCAGCTGTTGATGCCACCTTCTTTTCCTGGACAAGCGAACCCAGACACTTGAACTCTTGCATTTGTTCAATCTGAACTCCTCACAAGTTGGATGGTGGCTTGTGACCTAGTAGTTGCCATCACTTTGGTCTAGTCCACATTTATCTATAGGCCATTCAATTGGGTGATGCAGGCAATATTGTAGAGGATATCTGTAACCTTGGCATCACTGCATGTGAGAATGGCACGGTCATCGGTGAACATCAGGTCAGTCACAAAATGAGCTTCATTGTACTGGATTCCACTCCTGCCCTCAAATACTCTCCTCATGATGGCATCCACCACTACACTGAACAGCAATGGACAGATCACATTCCCTTGATGGACCCCAGTCTGGATGGTAAGCTCTTCAGACAGTTTGTTCCGAATGCGCATCTGGCTGGATGAATCATTGTAACGTTTGAAGGAGTCTGATGATTTTCTTTAGCATGTACTCAATCTCCAATGTCTTCCACAGGGCAGGCCAGTGGACACAGTCAAATGCAGACTTGAAATCGATAAAGATGATAACTGTACATTGTCAACACTGGATTCTTTCCACCATTTGCTGACGGATGGTGAAGATCTGATTGCAGCATTCTCTGTTTGGTCTGAATCTGGCCTGTTCTTCCCTGCTGGTTTGCTCATGGTGTTTCTTGTATGATCTTCATAAAGACTTTGCTGATGATGGAAGGCAGGCTGATGCTATGGTAGTTCTTTCATTCCCTGCTGTCATTTACATATAAAAAAGTTAAATAATATATTAAATTCCTATGTGGTCTGTCCACTGTTGTTTTTGTGGATGGGTACATTGAAGGCCTTCTTCCATGTAGATGGTATCTGTTCCATAACCCAAAGCAGCTCAATCAGTGCATGGAGTCGGTGGAGCAAGATATCACGTCCAGCCTTGATTGCTTCCACAGTGACCTGGTCTACTCCTGGTGCCTTGCTGTTTCTCAGTGTTATGATAGCGGATTTCACCTCTCCGACTATTGGCTTTGCATCAGTCATTGGGGCCACAGAGAGATCGATGGGTGGCAGATCGACCATTGGTCCATGAGGTGTGTCATGGTTGTAAAGCTCTTGAAAGAATTCCCTCCAAAGTTTCAGGCATTTACAAGGTAAGTGCATGTCCTGTCTGTTTTTTTTGATGTTGTCGCTGGTGGATTTGATCTTCCGACTCAGTCACTTGAGGGTGCTGTACAGGCAATGAGTTTGTCTGAATTTCCACGTGGTTTCTTGCCTGGTTTCACTGGTTTCCCAGTTCTGGTCACTGCAGCATGGTGATCACACTCCTCCTTTTGCAGCTGGGTTTGGGACTGTCCTTGTCAGAGTTAACTAGATATCTACAGTTGACATGTGACAGGAAACAAACTGAATGAAGTACTACCATTACGTAGAAGAAGAGATAACGATGCACTGACATGGGAGCCTGTCCTGCATCAAAACACTGCACTACAGTATCTAAAATCTCAAAGAAACGAAAGGTGCTTTAGCATTATCTGATTTGAAGAGATATTTTTGAGCTACACAGTTAAGGCTCATATACATAACACAACTAGAAAGTTATAATTCAAAGTGGAGAGGGATGACGTTGAAATGGGAGAATTCAAGAAATGAGGATAGACTGGGATTTTGGATGCAGATCCTTAAGGAGAATAATAATAACCATACAGAATATTATATTCATAAAGTAGCAAAAAAGTATTCTAAGAACTACGTCGACATGAAAATGGAGAAAGGAGATTCTGCTGATAGGGATGACAGCAATTAGCTGTACAAAGAATAGGCAAGAGGGGGTTGGAATTTACTAGAGAAAACTGGCAAAAAAGCAAGGTACTGGGAACATTTTATTTATTTATTTACATTTGATAACCAGGTAGTGTTCGACTGGGCCAGAAGCCCGTTTTCAACAGAGACCCAGGGAGGAAAGTTCCAAAGAAGATTACATAATTATACATTTGTACATATGATAATTACAATAGGAGTTCAGATGCAAGTTCCTTGACATTGTATCTAAAAGCATATAATGGTAGTATAATAAGCTTATACTATTCATACAGAAAAAAAAAAAAATATATATATATATATATATATATATATATATATATATATATATATATATATTTTTTTTTTTTTTTTTTCAGGAAACAAATATCACAAACTGAAGCTAAGAAGGGTCAGTTGCCAAGAAATATTGACAATGGGTGGTGGAGAGAAGGAAGTTAGACAGTAAGGGGTTAATATTCAGGCATGACCAAAGGGCAACTTCAGGTGCCAGTCCAGCTGGTGAATCTGGGTATCCTGAGGCAATGTTACAACTGCCTCATGTACACAGACAGCCCTCTCCTCCTACCACAAAACACTAACATATGCGAGAGATGCAATTATACAGCCAAACTCGAGGCTAAGGTCTCTCCACCCAAGACTGGAACAGACAGTCATGAGGACAAGATTAACACTTGCACCACACCTCCAGTCTCACACAGACCTACTAAACCAGCACTGGTAAAAAATACACATAAATACACAAAATCATACTCAGAGTCTCTAAATAAAAACCTGCAAAAACATCAGAGAGCTCCAAAGCAGACACCCACAAAAGCTGCACCTCCCGTCACAAACCAGACAACACATAAAACACAAAATCAATGTGCTGCACAATCATAGTCCTTAAGGCAAAATAACATACCTAACACACTAGTAATAGGTGACTTGACAGTCAGGCATACTGACACCCCACTCACTAGGCTGGACAAGGAGAAGGTTACTGTTAGCTGCCTGCCGGGAGCCAGAATCCGCCACATAACACAAGCACTCATGTCACTCCAGAACAAGTACAAATATGACTCTGTCATTGTTCATGTTAGTGTGAATGACCTGAGATGTACCTCCCTGACTACATGAAAAGAGACATGGAAGAGCTCTCTGATCATGTAGCCCAGGCAGGTATGACCCTGACCCTGAGTAGCATCCTGCCCTCACCAAGAATGATACCTCAGTATAAAGAAAAAATGATCAATTTCAACAATTGGCTAAGCTTCTGGTGTCATTCAAAGGGGAACCAGTGTCTGTCAGATTGGGATGACATGCTCGACAAGCCGCATTGCTTCACAAGAGATGGCTTGCACCTGTCACCCTTTGGCTTTCGAATACTGGCCAAGGCTCTTGCTGCCCCCATGGTGCCTTTTTTAGGCAAGGCTCTAAATTCAAACCCACCTCTGTAAACAGCACAAGTAAAAAAATGAGGGTTATGCTACTCAACGCCAGGAGTTTAAATCTCAAAATGCATGCACTCGAAGCACTCCTAAGTATGGAGAATGTCGACATCTGTGCAGTAACTGAAACTGGTTCAAGGCTCCAGAGAGCATTCCAGCACTACTATGCTACAACTCATACCACACATTTTGGCCACAGAACACGGACCAAAACACAAAAGGAGGGGTTGTACCCATATTCATCAAGGATACACCTCCAGGTTAGTGGCATAGCATGATACCTCTGAGATCATCCATGTGCAATTAATATCAGGCAAATCTGCAATGCAAATTGTGGCCTGCTACAGATAACCCTCCATGACCCAGGACCACCACTCTGCCTTTCTAGAGACATTGGAAAACATGAAGGTCCTACCGAATACCCTGATATTGGGCGATTTCAATTATCCTACCATTAACTGGGAAAACTACTTGAGTACAAACTCCCAGGCTCAGCGCTTCCCGGAATTTATCATCTCAAATGCCCTGGATCAGCTGGTAAACTCTCCTACCAGAGGTCACAACATATTGGACCTGGTCATCAACAACATGGGCGACAGGTGTTCTGTACCGGAGGTCAACCCATCACTGGTTAGATCAGACCATAAACTAATCACCCTGGATGTCCACACCCCACCACCACCCCCAACCAAGGAAACCACAATGAAAAACTTTTCTAAAGCAAACTTCACCTTACTTAAGGCAGAGGTGGTAAGTTTCACAGCCCCCCACGCTAAAGGATACCACTGCCTCAGATGCAAAATCCTTTACAATTGCACTCTATGAGCACCTGCAAGGATGCATGGATCATGCCATCCCTAGCAAAACCAAGACTCACTTCCCTAAGAGAAGGAAACCAGTCTGGTGGACCCCTGCCATAAACAGGTTATACAACAAAAGGAGGAAACTAGTTCAGAAAAAAGCAAATCCCAAGAAGGAAAAACATCCTTGATCAGTATCAGTAAGAAACTAAGGTCCCTCATAAAATCATCCATGGCTAACTTTGAAAGAAAAATAGCCAAGGATTTGAAAGATAATCATCTATGTCAAGAATCTAAGTGGCAACTCGCAGATATGCTCTGAGCTAGTGCAAAATAGCACAAAATATACTGAACCTACTGATATTGCCAACATCCTGGCAGATAGATTCAGTGCAAACTTCACCTCCCTCTCACCTTCAAAAGGGCCCACAACAATACCAGAAAAGTGTAGTGTCCCAGAAATCACAGAAGCACAGGTGAAAACAGCCCTTTCAAAAGCCAAAAACACAGCATCAGTGGGGCCAGATGGTGTCCCAGGCTGCGTCTTGCACGTACTATAGAATGAACTAACCCCCCACCTAAACACGCTGTTCAACCTCAGCCTCTCCACAGGCTACGTGCCCATAAAATGGCGCACAGCAACAGTTATTCCGCTCCACAAAGGAGGGGTCACAACTGACCCTGGTAACTATCACCCCATAAGTCTGACTAGCCTGGTCTGCAAAGCTATGGAGCGCATCATCATGGAACTCATTAACAAAGACATTGGGAACCTCCAAACACTTGACCCGACCCAGTTCGGCTTTGTTAAGGGCAGATCATGCCTACTAAACCTGGTTGACTTCTTCGAGACAGTCACCAAGGGCATAGACAAGGGAAAGGTGGTTCACACAGCCTACCTTAATCTCGCCAAGGCGTTCGACACCATTCCTCACTTGGGTATTATAGAAAAACTCACCAGCCTGAACATAAACCCCTACGTCACAAGATGGGTTGAAACTGGCTTACAGACATGGTAAGAATAGTGGGCTCCAGGTCAGACTCTAAACCAGTCACAAGTGGTGTCCCGCAAGGCTCGGTTCTGGGACCCCTACTGTTCGGCATATATTTCTCAGAAGTACAGGCAAACACAGGAGGACTATGGCTAACGAAGTTCACTGATGACTGCAAAGTGGGAGCCATAATTGACTCTCCGGCTGACATGGACATCCTTCAAAAAGGCCTTACTGAGACAGACACCTGGTGTCAAAGTCATGGCCTCAAGCTAAATGCCAAAAAATACATAGTCATCCCGTTTGGGAAAAACAAAACACCCACGAATTACCACATAGGTGGCAGCCCCCTTAATACAGAAGAGGTAATAAGAGATCTGGGGACTCAGGTAGATAGTAATCTCTCCTTTGACAATCATATTGCCAAAGTAGTTAGGAAATCCTTCTATGTGGCCCATCTAATTACTAAGGGGTTTGCATCTAGAAATAAAGAGGTTATAGTGCCCCTTTACTCGTCACTCATCAGACCCATCATAGAGTACAATGCCCCATTTGGGATGTACCTCACAAGACACTTCCAACAGCTGGAAAGACCACAAAAGCACCTCACCAAGAGGATTACTGGCCTCAACCATATGTCCTATGCAGCCCGACTGAAAAAACTCCGTCAGTACTTAGTGACATATCGCTTACTCAGAGGTGATCTCTGCCTGACTTACAAAGCCATGTCCAACTCAGAATTGATGGACATGCTCCACCTAAAGAAATCCAAGTCACTGCGAGCCATGTGCTCTAGTGAGCTAAACCTCGCCACAACAATAAATAGAACATGCTGGAGGGATAGATTCCTGTCATAGAGACTCCCCATGCTTTGGAACAAAATTCCTAACTACAGTAGGCAGAGCCCCTCACTGACACTCTTCAAGAAAAGCCTTGCCGAGTGGATGATTAACAGAAAATACACCCCTGGGATCACTTCATTGGCTCTGCTTGACAGAGGCTCAGTTAATTAATCAATGGGGCGGTGAAAGCCGACACACTCTGGCTAGGCTTATAAATGCCCTCGGGCAGATAGCCTTGTACCTACCTATGAACTTATAAATTAGTTAGCCTGGTGGAGAACATGAGCAAAGCCTATGTTTGGTTAAATATTTCTTTAGGGACTGTTTAAATAAATGCATATCATTGATGGACAGAATATGCTGAGGCAGAGAATTCCAGTGTTTGGCAATGATGTGTGAGTATAAGGAGGCACCATGAGAGTTTTGGGTTTTGTTAACCTTCAACAATATTTTATCAGCATACCTAAGAGATTTTAGGTTAGTGTAGGGATGGACAAGGTCAGATAGAGCTGGGCAGTTGTCAGGTTTGTATAAGACTGTATGGGCATTTAGTAGCTGAGTCAGAGTAAGCAGGCGAGGGAGCTCTAACCAGTTCAGCTAGAGAAGGGCAGTGCAATGGTGAGATCTTTGAGACTGATTAGTGGCAAATTTGGCTATTTTGTTATAGCAAGATTGAAGGCTATTCAGTTCAGATTTGCGAAGATTTGTAAATATTTGTGAACAGTAAAGCAGGGAAGATAAGAGATCCTGGCTGTTGCATGTCTAGCATGGTCAGTAAGATACAATTTAGCCCTATAGAGAGAACCCAGTTTGACATGAACCTTTTTAATTGTTAGTGCAAGGTGTTTGTCAAACTGAAGTCCACTATCAATGGTGATACTAAGAGGTTTTGTGCATTCAATGTGTTCTATTTTTGTGCCATTAGAGGAGGAAATAGAGATAGGTGGTTGGTTGGTTGTTGTTGAGGTATCATAGAAGACCATAAGCTTGGTTTTATTGGGTTTAAGTATAAGTTGATGTGCTGTTAAGTAGTTTTCAATATTGTGGAGGGCTGCCTGAGGTTTTTCTTGGAGTTCCTTGGTAGAGGGGACAGAGCAGATTAGGGAAGCATCGTCAGCATATTGTATGATTGAGGCTGGATTTACTGAAGAGTTTAGGTCATTGGTAAAAATTGTGAATAAAAGTGGGCCAAGGATAGATCCTTGTGGGATTCTTACACATATAGAGAGCTAGGGAGAGAGTTTATTGTCCCATAAAGTGGCTTGTTTCCTATCTGATACGTAGCTATGAAACCAGCTTAGGGCTTCAGAGCTGCAGTGGTAGAAAGCCAGTTTATTGAGAAGTATTTGATGAGATACAGGGTCAAATGCTTTTGACTTATCTAGGAAGGTAGCAGAGACTAGTTGGTTTTTGTTTTTCAGTTGATTTATGGTGTTAGTAAAGCTAATTAGAGCTGTACTGGTGCTGTGCCTAGGTCGCAAGCCATATTGTGTATTAGATAACAGATTATTTGACAGAAGGTGCTCTAAGATATGTTTGTGTATACATTTTTCTAAGATTTTGGTACGTGGTGACAAAATGGCTATGGGTCTGTAGTTGGATACATCAGTAGAAAGACCACCTTTATATTTTCCAGAGGAGTTGTACGTACTGTTCAGAGATAAAATGGTTAATAAGAATAGATATAGGATAAGCGATGGAAGTAGCAGCTAGTTGTAGAAAGTCACTAGGTAGCTGGTCTGCAGCTAGTGTGCAAGGTTTTAGTTTAGAAAGGAGATTTTTAAAATAACTTGTTTGGAGAGGTTTGAGATAGAGGGGAGTAGAATTGTTGTTGAAGGCTTGAGGTGTGGACAGAGGCATATTAGGGGTTCTGTTTAGTGGAGAGGTTATTGAGTTAATAAAATGGTAGTTAAATTGAGTGGCTATGCAATCATTTGGGGTTGGTCAGAGTTGGGGCTGGGGTACTGGGTTTTCCTGGGTTGAGAAGAAGGTTCATTGTTTGCCAGAATCTTTTGGGATTTCTCTGGTCTTTTAGCTGATTTGTTTGGAAGTAGTTTTTTTTTTTGTTTTGTTTAATTAGTTTTTTGGTTTGATTTCCAAGTTGTTGGTAGGTAATGAGATTTTGTTTACTTCTGTTATTCTGAAAGAGATACCAGGCTCTGTCCCTTTGTTTTAGTAGAAGATTTGTGTCTTTTGATAACCAGGGAAGCTGTTTTTATTTGGTATGAATTTTTCTGATTGGGGCTAGAGCATTAAGTATTTGTAGGAAAGCATAATTGAAGAGTTTTTAGAGGTGCCCAGTCATAATGCTGAAGAAGAGTATTAAATAAGGTAGGAGAAAAGTGTTTTTATTGCAAATTTAGCAAAATGAAATGTTACAGGAATTGTGTTTATGTTTTCTAATCAAGTAGGTAGGGAAGTGATTGCTTAGTGTGTCAGGGAGACACCCAGCATCTTAGCTAATATTGGATTTGTTTTTTAAAATCCAATCAAGAATGGATTGCCTGTTGGTGAGTTTTTTGATGTGTGTGAGGTGATTAATTTTTTGACAGACATTGTACAGGTTTATAAAGTTAGTAGGTGGGTTAGAAGAACAAGTAGTCTAGTCAAGGTTAAAATCTCCAAGTATAAAAGTTTCATGGCTGAAGTTGGTAGAGCCCCATTCAAGGATGTTTTCAATATTTTGGAGGTTATTAGCAGGGGGCAGGTAGAGCACTATAAAGATAATGGACTTAAGATTATTCATATCTAGGCGTGCTACTGAAACTTCTGAATTAGGGATATCAGGTGGAGTAGAGTATGGTTGTGTCAATTTAAGATTGTCTTTAAACAAAATGGCAATCCCACCACCATGTCTAGATACGCTATCAGTTCTGAGAATGTTATAACCATTGGGAAGAAATTCTTCAGATTTAATATGAGGCTTAAGCCATGTTTCAGTAATGACAGCTATATCAGGGGAGTAAAGGCAATAGCACCATATAATTCATGTACTTTGTAAACAAATAATTACAAAGGGAAAGCTAACAGAATGGAAAGAGGCCAAGACATTTGGACTGCAGGCTAGAGACTGCCTTCCCTATCTGAAACTGATATCAAAGATTAGGCTAAGAGAAATGGATAGGTAAATCCTAAGTGAGAGACCTGCTCTGTTAAGAGTTTTTAATTGAATCTAGAACAGAAGTTGCTGTTAAAAAAGGAATAATTAGTAGGCTTATAAAATATTGCACAATAACTATAGGACTCGATCAGAGGAGGTTACAAAACATTGGCAAGAGAGAGATTGGATAAGTAATTCACAAGAAAGCAATTGGGGAGGAAGCAGGACAGTTTCACCCCGGATGATCTGACCCCAATGCAGGTATATACATTTTCATATTTAAATTTACATTTATTGTCTATGGGAATAGTTGGTGGACAATTTGATCCCGGACTATTTGACCCGAATTATATAAAAAAGTTTTTAAAGGTTTATAAAAACATTTTATTGCTTAATATTTCAATTGTGAATTTTTTCATAGGAATTCAATATATTATTTAACTTTTTTATATGTAAATGTTAATTTAGTTAGCATTTTATTTAATTTGTAAATATAATGTAATTAATAACAGTCAAGTTAACTTTAAAATCAATATTATTTAACATTGTACACATTAATATTATTTTAAATTAACATTAATAATATTGTTATATGTATTTCGAAAGCAATTGTTTTAAACAATATATATATATATATATATATATATATATATATATATATATATATATATCTCCTCATAACTTCTGTTTTCGAGGGGGGGGCGGTTTCAGTTCATCTTTGACATTTTTTCAGGAACTGTGTGGATGCACGAGCTGTGTATGTTTTTTTTCTTTATGTCAAATTGTGGTTTATTTTTTTCTTGCCTTGCCATTTCAATAGGGACCAGCAGGTGGAAGTAGTCTCATATTTTTAGCCTGCAGTGATGCATCTCTAGAAGTAATGAATTGTGCTTTGCATTCTGTAATTCTTAAACAAAAACAAACCTAAATAAGGCAGACGATGGACACAATTCAATAAAATCCACTAGTTTAATAATAAGAAATTGTGAGCGCTTTTGCAATGCTCAACATTGCTTCATCAGACCTGATTGTACACTCTTCTACATGAAAGAAGGCAAATGTGCGGCATATTCACTTACAATTTTAAAACTGATGTAAGAAAGGGCTTGTAGACATCTTCCTGACTAAATTAACTCAACATTTTAGAAGGAAGATGAACATTCTGTATGTTGCATTTATACACTGAAAATAATACTCATGTTGTAAGAAAGATATCAGCTTTGTTACTTACTTTAAAACATTAGCATTTAACTGACTCAATCTTTAATTTAGATTGGCTTTAGCTCAGAGAAACCAAAGAAGATAATTTGGATGGACTGTGGGATACATGCACGGGAATGGATTGCACCAGCCTTCTGCCAGTGGTTCACCAAAGAGGTAAGATTTTCATACTCCAGGAGACTAAATCACATTTATACCATGAGAGTCACATACAGCAGTAATTACTCTGTTAGGATACCACAAAACAAGTTTTGATCATTCAAATTTAAGTTTCAACATAAGAAAGCAAAGCAAGGAAACAAACAGGTTAGACCTTAATTAATGTAATCTCGTGATAATTCTGATTGTAAATTCTGAATTACTGTGGAGGTAAAACAGCTAATAACACTCTGCACAAAAGTTTTTTTTTTGTTCCTTAGGTGAAAATGTTATATGATTCTAGTCTTTAATATAGTCTATGTATTACAATGTGCAATGGTGAAATTTAGAAAAGAAGGGAAGAAAACAGCTGTTGCTGTAAAAATAAGAAAGGTGTGTCATTTAGTTACTGCAATTGGTTGGGGTTAGATTTGGAGTACACTACCTCCTAGTCACAGGCACAGGACCATAATACACGTGACTTGCATGAGGCATTACTGCATACTCCACCCCCATTTACAAATGGTTCATCCCCTGTCCAATTCTCACCCCCACCCCACTAAACTCCATACCTTAGCCACAGTATAATTCACCTTCCATGAAGAAATGAAACAACAGACTGAGGAAGGGGAACATGGATGATCAGCATTAGAAGTAGGGAACAAAAGTAAAATAAAAAAATTAAAGAAAAATAAATATTTGGAGAAGTAATTTGACTTTTGTGTGCGCGCTACACAATTATCTAAATGACTGGTTTCTCTCCATTCACAGTAATTCTGCACAGATACTAATCTGCATCCAGTATATAAGCCTTTCAGAGGACAACATAACACAGTCATTCACTAAATGCCGTGCTTTGCCACTATACAGCAATAAATGATTAGCCACCTGATAAAGAAGAACACATGAACATCACTTTACAATTTGCAATCATTCTTACATGTTTACATTCTAGAACATATGACCGTGAATGCATTCCCCCAGTAAAGTTTTGAATTGTTTTCATCTGCTTTGTGTACCATCTTTCAGAGGTAGAAACAAAATATATGTCTGACTGGGTGTCCTTTACATGGTCGAAATTTCAGTTCACTGAAATTTAAAACAAGACGACCTTGCCACAAACTTACTTTCATGAATGGTCAGATCACTGGAATTTTACTCTGGGAAAGGAGATAGTTGGCCAACATGAGGAACTTTGCCCTTTTCCCCATTATAGTGCAATCTTGGAGTTGGTATATTTAGTTATGAGGTGTGGGAGAGATGTGAGGGCGAAGTCCCCCACTTGGGTGGGTTTGTTATACTTTGATGTGTTTGATTATTAGTTTTGGGCAAGTGCCTCCTCTCCCGGGGTAAATTTCATGATCCGAATGTTCATTAAAGTTTTTGGCAAAGTCATCTCGCAATTTTAAAGTTCAGCAAAGTGAAGTTTCGATGATGTAAAGGTAATCCATCTGACCATCTCCACTTGACTTTCAGTAGTCAGAATTACCAGATTCCTTTTTGATGATTTGCAAATGCAATGTTATATGCATTCAGAGTAAAGCAATTTCTTGTGTTTCTGAGTGTGTGTGTGTGTGTGTGTGTGTGTGTGTGTGTGTGTGTGTGTGTGTGTGTGTGTGTGTGTGTGTGTGTGTGTGTTTGCACATGCGCATGTATAAGTTTGTTTATATATGACCATATTTTTGATCAATATCTAGTTTGGCTAATGAGATCAAACCTTAAAACTGGTAATCATTTTCTCTTTGAGCTGGTAATTACCAATAAGCCAAACATCATCTCTGATCTGTATATTCTTCCATCATCTATCAGTAACCACATCCAGTAACATTCTCTAGCCACATGAAGAAATCTAATGTTCCTCAATCATCATCTTCTATGCAAAAAAACTATAGAAAGAACCAATGCTCTCAAAAATGAACCCTTTTAAAAAGGATTGGTCACACATACTGTCCCTACAAAACCCTTTAGAATTAGCCACAGTCACAACAATCTTTCTCTGTTCACTGTATGACAAGCATTCCTTAAAATTTATAGTGTACATATACCCATCTAAAACCTATGGCTTAAAAGACAGCTCAAAACTTTGTATTCCATACCTTTCCAAAGACTCAACAAGGATTTGCTCAACTCTATAACCTTGTTAAAAAGCCACTTGGTTCTACAAAGCAAACTGCTTCCAGCTTTCAAAAAACAAAATGCTATACAAACAAAAGAAATTCTGGTAAATTCTGGTACTTCATTATCCGTAACACAGACCCCCCCATTTTAAAGACACACAAAACACTGACACTATATTAACAATGTCTTGGATACTCTTCCCAAAATTCCAAACTGTTACCATAATGTGGGATGCAGTATTATGGCAGAGTGAAGTGTGGCTCTGCCAGTTTCCTCATTCTAGACAAATGCAGAAAATAAATATGCATTTATTGAATAACAGCAAATCAGAAGTAATTTTTCTAAACCGTTACAAGTTTTCCAGCAAAGAGAGTAAACTAGTTTTAGATTTCTTCTTTATTTTGTACAATACTGAATAATTTAATTATGAAACAACAACTCTCCTGCCACTGGATATGTTTCAATGCTCCATTTCTAAAAGACATTTGTAATCTTAATTATTTTATGCTTATTCATTTGTTAACTGGGTAGGTAAGATGATCCAAAGAAACATTTTCAGCCATGATATGAATGCAAAGCAGATGAAACAGATCAAAACAAATGAATAAAAATATGCAATTTTCATAAAGTCAGCAAATACAAAAAGATTGATATCATAGTGGTATTAAAATAAACACAGGGAAAACTATTAGAACAGAACAAATATACTAAATACACAAAGGAAATAGGGTATATGTAGTCAGTGGTTGTTTACACAAGCTTACTTCAGGACTAACAAGACCAAGCTGCGGTTGGCATAGGCTTGAGAGCAAGTGACTGGAGCTAGTTATAGTGGCCGCTGCTGGAGCCATAGACACAATCTTTTTGATGAGCGTGTAACAACTTTTGGGGATAATTTTTAAGCCAGAAGCTGTAGGAAGCTGTTGTATCAGCTGTGGGTAACTTTCGACAAATCTTTCTAACTTTAGCTAGGGTAACAGCTGTTGGAGCTATTAGCCAGATTTTTTCGGTTTTAGTAATATCTTTCTTGAATTAAGCTGTAAAAACAGCTGGTGGAGCTATTTAGCCAGTTCCTTTTGATAAAGTTGCAATAACTGCTGATGAAACTATCTAGCTAATTCCTCTTGGTCATGGGTAGCTAAAACAGCTGCTGAGCCTTTTATTTTCAGAGCTTATTTTGTAAGTCTGTTCAGTTAAATGGATAGCTGTAGTAACAGCTGTGGGAAAATGTTGGGCTAATAACCATTGTTTTACAGTGGATCATATTAAAATCTTGAAACTTAAGCTTTAAAAATCCTTAGGTATGTATGGGAATAAATGATTTTTGCTCTCTTGGATTCCAGCAAAGTAAACTTTATTGGTATGATTAGCATTTTCATCATTAGACTTCCCTTCTGGATTCATTATCTGTTGTTTTCTCTTTACAGGTGTTACAAAACTACAAAAATGACCCAAAGATTGAACGCCTGTTTAAAAATATAGACATTTATATGTTGCCTGTGTTGAACATTGATGGCTATATTTACACATGGACAACAGTAAGTAATTTCTTGCACTGTTTTTTTATTTCAAGTTTTTAATAGTAATTAGTTTGAAATTGTGATTTTTACATATATTTTTTAACTACATTTTAAATAAGAAAAAATGTGCAAATCTTCCATGAAGTCAACTGACACTGTCATCTTGTTTTTCCTTTTGGTTAAGTATCATAATTTTTCACTGTCATGCCAGTCTGTATATAAAGTTAGTTATCTGCTTGTGATGTCAGCATGAATGCAGAACAGACTTGGCTACTGCATCACTGGTCAGGATAAAGTATAATAAACTTCCTGCAAAAATGCTTCCCCCAGGAGAATCACTGCAATATGCCTTCTTTTAGAGATTAGAAGCAAAAGGCAAGACGTAAAGTGCAGCAGAGGGCTGAAGATGAAGCAAGAAAGCATCATTAACACCATGCCTGAAGCCATTATTTGCCTTCTTTTCTTTACAGCAGAAGGAAGACCCTCAAAGGTTGGGAGGGTGGCCTAATGATTAAGATGTTTGCCTTACAAACACAAGGTGCAGAGTTTGAGCCTCACAAGGGATAATTGACTAGGCTTAAAATGTCTCACAAGGGCAGTTAGCTTAGTACTAACCTATAAACTGCAAACATCCCATGAGAGATCTGCTAACCTGCCACCAGTGTGACTTTTTCTAATTCATTATTTGACTTTTTTCTTTGTGCTATCCACACATGTGATCACCCAGTTGCACCTGTACTGTGGCTGGAAACACAAAAGGCAATATCTTTGTAGAGAGATTGTAACCAGCTAATGATGGGTCTTCCTGGGTTATTTCAGAAAATTGGACTTAGTATGGGTGGGCACATAGACTGCATTTAGTTGGCCATAGGTTATTACTGTTAGAGGTTGCTAAGTTCCATAGTAAGAAAATTATATTCTTACTGGTTAAGAAGAGATCCTGAGATACAGTTATCTTCAGCAGAGGTAGGTGATTTTAAGCTGCTCTCCCTTACTGTAAATTGAGCTTAATAAGTTCCTCCCTTTCTACACTGCTGTTGATATCTTGAATTATTTGTCTTTACTTGTGCTTATATTGAATAGGCTGCTGTGGTGCAGCGGTTAGTGTTGTCACCTCACAGCAAGAGGTTCTCCAGTTCGATTCTCTGCTGGAGTGCCTTAAGTGACATTCAAAGACATGCAGGTAGGTGTGTGTGTGAATGGGTGTACCTTCCTTGAAAGCTGGGCATCGGGCTGGCACCTCAGCACCATAAAAATCCACTGCCAACATTAGTAGACCGGAGTTCCGCTGTGGCAACCCCTAACTGGGAAAAGCCAAAATACATTAGTTACTTGTGCTTATATTGAAAAAGTGCATTTTGCCTCTCATTGTCTGTTCTACTGACTTACTTACTCAGAATACATTATCTAGCTAGCTGTTGGATAAAGTAGTATATTTTAACACTCTAGCAAGAGCTTGTTTTTACATGAAGAGTTAAGTGAATTTTCCATCTAGTGCACTGGGGCTTATTAATCAGCTTGTCTTGTTTTTAGTGTCTTTATAAATTCTGTAAGCAAAGTACTTTTTTTGAATATTCACACTTTTATAAACTGTATAATGTACACACTGCTGTATCCGTATCTTTACGTTTGTTTGTGGTAGCATTTCATATCTTTTACATTTGCTTGTGGCAGTATTTCACTGGACACTCCTTTACTGTGCTTTTTCATTAGGAGGACTGGGCTTATTCATCTAGTGGCAGTAGGTGTTTACCTGGGTCTATATTGCAACAGCGAAGAGGCATTTAATCGAACCCCTCTTCGCCGGCACATATAGAGCGAACGCACTAAAGCACAAACACTCAGAATACTGATTTCTTTCCCTGGGAAAGAAATAAGTAGTACTAACACACAAACACACACATTTCAAACATTACAATGTGGGGGGCTCTGCCCCCCACACCCCCCTAACTAAATATACCAACTCCAAGATCGTACTACAGTGGGGAAAGGGGCAAACACACTGGGAAGGCCAAGCGGTTTCTTTCCCAGGGAAAGAAATCACTGTTCTGAGTATTCATGCTTTAGTGCGTTCGCTCTATATATGTCAGCGAAGAGGCGTTCGATTAAACGCCTCTTCGCTGTTGTAATATAGACCCATTTACCTGGTCTATCTGTCTTGACAAGCACACAAAAGGGCTCCAAGTATTTTTTTTTTTTTGCACTTCTGTTATATACTGTGACTGTACTTTAGCAGTTTCTTAAGCTATTTGCTGTTATTTTTGCCCTTTATAACAAAAAAATGCATCGTCTACTGCTGCTTTAAGTAGTTAATTGGACTGTATTACATTGTATCTGTTAGTTGTAGGACTGTTGTAGTTAGTGTGGTCTTGTTACACTTGGGCTCGAAACCTTCCAAGCTTTTCTGCAACGCAGGTGTGCACTGAGGAGAGTTGCCTTACAGTCTTAGTCTACACAAAGTATAGGTCCCCTTGTAGTCTCGGTGCAACCAGCACAGTCCTGTTAAATTAACACATTCCCTTCCCTAATAAAACACACATTTAGGAGCCTCCTATCACGGATGGGCAGTTTTCCATCATCTATCTGGCCAGCCTGATAGACATGGGCATCCTGAGGTATTGTAGCAATTGTCTCATGTATACTGTCAACTACTTACTCCTGAAACAAATACTTTATGTGAGAGATATAGTTACACTATAACACTGGAGGCAAGACTCTCACATAAGGACGAATCGAATGCCAAACAGGTTGTCAGCACACACACACTTCCCACATTAAATTAGGACATGACACTTAAACCCACATATCCAGAGGTACTCACTAGTAACTTACCAAAAGATCAGAGGCCTTCCAAATGGAAACCACTTAGACACACAGCAGTGCAAAAAAACAACTACAACACATAATACACACACCAGTGTCTCAACAAATAATCCCATAAGGCATAACACCACAAAACATAATGTATTGGTCATAGGTGACTCCATTGTGAGATACATGGATGTTCACATCACCAGGCTGGATAAGGATCAGGTTATGGTTAAGTGCCTCTCAGGTGCCAGGATCTGTCAAGTCACTCGCGCACTCAACCGGTATGACTCCATCATAGTCCATGAGGTGCAGAATTACTTCAGACATACCTTACCGGACTATATGAAGAGAGACATGACTGAGCTCTCAGATTGTGTCACACACAGGTATAAGCCTAGCCTTAAGCAGCATTCTACCTTCTACAAGGATGATGCCAAAATACGTACAAAAATTGATTGACTTTAACAATTGGCTTTGCTTCTGGTGTCAGTCCGAGGGGATCCAATATCTGTTAGCCTGGGAGGACATGGTCGACAGGCCATGCTGCTTTGCCAGAGATGGTCTGCACCTGTCTCCTCTAGGATTTCGGATATTGGAAAAGGCATTATCCATGCCTATTATGCCTTTTTTAGTCAGTGTCAAAATAACCAACCTCACAACACAACAAAATCGTCTGTAGATAAACTCAAGGTACTGCTGCTTAATGACAGGAGTTTAAACAAGAAACTGCACTCCCTGGAAACACTTCTGACTTTGGAAGATTCTGACATCTATGCAGTCACCGAGACATGATTCAAAGGTGTGGAAAGGACCCTGGCTGTGCAGGGTTACAGTGTCTTCCATACATTCAGTCCACAAACTGAGCATGAAAGAACCAAAGGAGGAGGTGTATCCATCTTCATTAAGGATAAGTACATCTCAAAACTGGTCAAACAGTATGACTCTTTTGAGATACTCAATGTCCAATTAACTATAGGCAAAGCCCCCTACCACATCATAGCTAACTATAGGTCTTGAACCATGAAACAGGAAAAGCATACTGCATATCTGGACTTACTGGAGCCACATGCCTTGCAGCTCAAAACCTTACTCATTGGTAATTTTAATTATCATACCATCAACTGGGAAACATACATGACCACAAACATGCTGGCTCAGAGATTCTTGGACTTTGTCAATGCAAATCCTCTGGAACAGCTAAGCAACACACCCACAAGAGGCTCAAATGTCCTGGACATAGTACTCACTAACATGGGAAAGGATTGCAACCCCCCCCCACTTATGATGTCCTCCCTGGTAAGATCGGACCACATATCAGTCTCACTTGATGTAACTATAACACCAGATACCCCATCAAGCTCAAAAACTCTTAAGAATTTTTCAAACACAAATTACCTCCTACTAAGTGATGGTATAAGCAGTTTCAAAGATCCCTCAAACACAGATAAAATGGACTCCTATGTAGAGGTGTACATCAATGCCACTTAAGCAGTTGTATAGAATCGGTTGTACCTGACCGGATTAAAACCAGGTCTTGCCGAAAAAACAAGCCACCCTGGTGGACCTCTAGTATAAACAGGCTAAACAGAAAGAAACTAATGTCCAAGAACAAGAAGGAACTGTCTCAGCAGAGGAAGAAATCCCTCTCTATCTTAAACAAACAAATTAAAGATCTTGTCAAGTCCTCCAAAGCTAATTATGAAGCAAAAATAGCTTCCTAGCTAAGGATAATAACAAGGCACTCTTTTACTATGTCCAAAATCTAAAAGGGAATACCCAGCTATGTGCTGAACCGGTTGTGGATGGCACCAACCATACGGAACCTGAGGTAATAGCCAACTTACTAGTCAACAAGTATGGAGCAAACTTCACCCTGTTCCCTCCAGTCATCCCCCAAAGTACACCTGCCACCATTCCTCAGCCTGTTATCTCAAAAGAGCAGGTCATCTCGGTGCTCTCCAAGGCCAAAAACACAGCTTCAGTGGGACCAGACAACATCCCAGGTTACCTTTTAAACAACTAAAACATGATCTTGCAGATCCACTTGGATCCCTCTTTAACCACAGCCTGTGAACTGGCTGTGTTCCAGCAGAATGGAGGACAGCAAAAGTAATCCTTCTGCACAAAGGGTAACCATCAACTAACCCTGGCAATTATAGGCCCATAAACTTGACTAGCCTCATCTGCAAGGCCATGGAAAGAATCATTATGGACCTTATTAACAAGGACATAGGTAATCTCCAGACTCTGGAACCAACTCAGTTTGGATTTGTTAAAGGTAACTCATGCCTGTTAAACATGGCTGACTTTTTTGAGAACGTCACCAAGGCCCTGGATGAGGGAAAGACAGTGCATACTGCTTATCTTGTCCTCGCCAAGGCATCTGACACAATCCCACTCTGGTATTATAGAGAAACTCTCCCAATTGGGAATTAACCCCTACAGTACTAGATGGGTAGCCAACTGGCTTACCAACAGGACACATACTGTCAAAGTGTGTGACTTCACCTCTAGCAAAAAAACTGTCACCAGTGGCATACCACAGCATTCTGTGCTGGGCCCCTTACTGTTTGGAATTTATTTCTCAGAAGTCCAGGCAAACTTGAATGGCCTGTGGCTGACCAAGTTCACTAACAATTGGAAGCAATCATTGAGTCCCATAACGATGTTAATGTACTGTAGACAGGGTTAACACAGACAAATGATTGGTGCCAAAGCCACGGATTAAAGATAAATGAAAAAAAAATGCATTATTATTTTCTTTGAGAAAGCTGACATCCATGCTAATTACATTATAGGCAGCACCCCCCTAAGTGTAGACCCAGCGGTATGTGATTTGGGTACTCAGTTTG
This sequence comes from Protopterus annectens, assembly GCF_019279795.1. Lineage (NCBI taxonomy): Eukaryota > Metazoa > Chordata > Ceratodontiformes > Protopteridae > Protopterus > Protopterus annectens. The sequence continues at coordinate 19,311,262 of NC_056728.1, forward strand.
ATAGCAATCTGAACTTTGACCACCGCATATCCTCAGTAGTAAGGAAATCCTTCTATGTGGCACATCTTATAAGTACAGGCATTGCATCTAGATCTAAGGATATTATAATTCCATTATACTCAGCCCTCATCAGACCAATAACTGAGTACAATGCTTCCTTTTGCATGTACCTCACCAGCCACCTGCAACAATCAGAGAGACTACAGAGGTTTCTCACCAAGAAATTACAGAATACACAAAACAAGTTTAACATGGAAAGACTGAAAGCCCTGTCACTGTATTCTGTCTCCTACAGATTGCTAAGGGGTGACCTGTGTCTAGCTTACAGGTCAGTCTCTGATCCAACCCAGATAGAAATGCTACACATTCATAAATTAAATTGCAAGAGGGTTAGTCGCTCCAGGGATCTTAACCTACATGTCCCAGAAACTGCCACTTCTCTGGAACAAGCTTCCAATTCATGTGAAACAGAGCCCCCTAACCCTCTTCAAATGTAACTTAGATCAATGGATGGGTAACCACAAATTCACTCCTGGAGTGGCACCCATGTCCCTCCTGGACAGTTGGTATTAACTATCATATACCCTTACTTCTGTGAACTTCACTCACCTAACTGCTGACAATTGGGATAACTTGGGATTAATTTTGCTAGGCTTGTAAGGGCTCTAGAGCCATTAGCCTAGTAATGTTCTATGAACCTATGAAAAAATTTGTGTCATGGCAATATCCGTTCAAATGTGTGGCTATTTAATTATCACAATAAAATAATTCTTTATATTTCTAGTCACACACATATCAATCTGACATTTGCTTAAATATGTCAAAAATAACAGTTTTATTTCAAAATGTAGGCTCCTCCATATACTCACATTTTTTTGGCTATACATCTGTAGTTCTTTAGTGGTTAATACAGCCCTCATTATTGTTTCTAGTTATATTTTTCTTTCCTCTTACCACATGCCACTCAGGTCTTTCTGCCTCTTTACAGTCTCAGAAACTATAACAAAGCAGTGACAGAGATATTCTAGCATGCTGCTATCTAGATGGTAGGAAGGATTTTTACAAGGCAAACCTTTAACCCCCTAACTATGCATACAGTGTCTTGCATCAATGCATTTCACATGCATGTGCTTCCACACAGACGATACCCACTGAGAATGAGCCAATAGCACCTTATGCCACTTCGTTTGGCTGGGGTAAGGCTCCTGGCCACCACTAAAAAGCTATCAGCCAGGCAAGAACTAAACAGTACCCCAATACAGTAATACCATAATACACTTCTCTTCCACCCAAGAAAAAGAGAGCTGAAAAAAGTCTCTATAGCCAACATTAGCCTTCTGGACTTTTTCTAACAACATGATAACCCTCTGTATGGCCTTCACAACTGGACTCAGTATTCAAGTTATGGTTTGACCAGGGACTGGCATAAGGGAAGCTTTACCTCTTTTCTTCTGGAAACTTTTTCTCTTGGAAGCCCTGTCAAGTATGACAAACACCCCAAAGATCATTTATCTTTTCTTTAGACATCAATTCCACTACCCCAGCTGATACTTCCTATGAGGGCTGTTATAGTCAACTCCCATACTTTGCATTTATTTACAATGAACCTTCACTATCAGCTTTTTGGAAACATTGTCAGCCTTTTCAATTCCATCCTTAGATGCAAGATGGCAGCTTACTGCTCAACAGGTTTATTAGAGCTCTCAAAAAAATTCAGTTACTGGCTTGTAATTACACTGCCTGGATATCATAAAAGAAGACATTTGAAGAAAGTAACAGAAAAATAACTAGAAAAGGTGAAAAGAAAACTCTGGCTACAAAGAATACTGCAGCTGTTCAGCAAAAGACAGTTCAAGTTTCAGGTTTGGAACGTTTCAAGTAATTTAGAAAATATAAAGGAAAAATAAACCAAATGCAGTTTTGCTTAAGATAAGTGAAGCACTGAAGGAATATATACAGTCAAATAACAAAAGTATGAAAAAGAAGCTTTAATTGCTATTCAGATGAGCTGATAAATCTGCAAAACTCTCAGGATGAAATGAAGAAAAGAGTAGTAATAGAGTTAGAAGACATAGCGCACAGAAAAAAACATGAGATTTTATGCTAGATCAGAGAAAAGTGAAGGAACAGAAAGTATTAATTTTGCAAAAGTACAAATAAGCAACTGAACTGGTGTTCCATAGCAAGATTTGTTAACTGAAAGGGCACATTTTGAGTATGCTCCAAACCTGGCCATGAGAAAGCAGCCAAAACCTATATTAGTAAAAATGCAATTATGCCAGCAGAAAGAGTTGCAATGGACAAATTTAATGACAGAAATGAAAAATATTAAAAGTTGGAGACAACATGCTTTTTGTGAAAAATGACTGTTCACTGTATACCAGGCAGAAGAGATGCAAATTTATCTCAGCAATTAGAATGTAAAGAGGTATGTATGAGATTCAAGATACTGTATCCAGCTATCTTCAGAATACCTTTTCCTGGAGGATCAAATACATTGTTGGATGTAAAACAGGCTGCGGAGGAAATAAAGTTTAGTAAATAAGTAGGTCAGTAAACACAAGGGGACTCTGGTTCTCATTATTCTGACAACAACAAAGTCTACAGAGAAATTTGGCCAGTGAAACATTTTTCATTGTTTGAAAGGAAAATGCTTGAGCAACAGAAAAAAAAAAACATGATCTGACTAGAAGAATCAGGAATAATTTTGATTAGAATCAGACACTGGTGTTGGGAGATTGGGATGACCATCAAGAAAACCAGCAACATTGTGAAATTAAATAATAAACTGGAGACTATAAAGTATCAGTCTCATTAGATATATAAGTAGACATGCAGAATGTGTCTTTGCAAGAAGAAGTAGCTGCAAAAGATTGTAATTTTGTTGACTGTGTTATAGAGGTGGGTGGACTGTAAGGCATTTACTCCACTCTGTCATTAAAGTTTACAAGGACATTGAAGGGACTGAAAAATTAACTGCAAGCAAATATTTTTCTTCTTATAAAAATATATATGTTAATCAGTAAAGCAGTTTTGTACATGGTGCAGTCAGACGTGCTTCTAATGTGAGGCGGTAGAGTCTTATCAATGACTAGGGAATATGTTAAAGATATTACAGCAAGAAAGTAATTTTCTTCAGTTATAATGTATCCAAGCTTTTCACCATGGCAGGATAAGAGAGGCTGGACAGAAGCAAGTTAAAGTTAATATAATGTTGTGATTTTTGTCCACTGGTGTGCAAGATATAGAATGTGTGTGGATTATATGTAAAATTAATATAATAATCTCCCCTGTTTTACATGGGTGAATATCTAGATTAATGTCATTGGTTTAATTTATAGATATTTTTACACAAATAGGTTTGAAATATGAGACAAAAATTATGAAATCATGGGAAATGGACCTTTTCTTGTATTTGTCAAGTCATCAGATTTTTTTATTAGCAAATTCTCTTAGTGGGAGACAAGAAATTTAGAGGTGCATGCAGCTAACCATAAGAAGTTTGTACAGTGTGTCCTGAGTAAAATTTACAAAGATTCTTTCAGCCATCTACAAAGTTACTAGCTGTTTTTTTTCTTATCACCAACTGCTTTTACTTGGAGATGAGCTGTCTGAAGGAGTAAGCAATTAATCATTAGACCTCTGTACACATTGTACTTTGCACATTTCTCTGAGCACAATGTAATTAACATTTAAATGTACACTGGCAAGCAGTTCAGTGAAATATATAAATGAAGTTTGAAACTGTGGGACATGAGTAAAATATACAAAGTACTTGACTCCCCAGCAGCCTTGATACCTTAATGTGTTTCATGTAACAGTGCTGTGTTAAGTTTATTTACTTAAAGGTAGCCAGTGCATTTTTTCTTAGGGCTAAGAGTTAATGTTTACTGAAAGCATGCAAACTGTTTTTCACATCTGGAAGGGAAATATAGATAAGAAGAAAAAGACAGCAATCAGTGTAAGCAGGAACACAGACTCTAACATGTGCTTTAGCATGTGTAGCCATAACTTTAGAATAGGTTATGCCTGTGGGTGCATCAGTTTGAGGCAGCTACTCTTATCTGGAGTGGTCAACTTCATTTTTTCAAAGTCCATATAGTTTTTTATGTTTGTGGTAAGTTAAAAGTAGATGGAGGATTTTGAAAATCTATTCAATTTCTTGTTTGAGTGTTTTTACTGACATAGAAAGTCCAGAAAAATGTGACACAAGTTCAAGTGGAGATGACAAGAAGCAACTACACAAGAGTTCAGCCTGTCAAACATTAGGGAGTGCATGTGACCTAATTGTTAGAACTATACATTCAAAACAACTGTCATGTATAATAGGTGGGGAGAAACAACTTTCTATTATGCTGGCTTTTCTGTCCATATTATTTGGAATGCTACTAACTTTACAGGTACAACCAAAAAAAAAAAAGAGAATTGAATTATATCAAGAAATATAAAGCTCAAATAGCAATGTTGCAGAAAACACATTTTGATAGAAAAGAGCATGTGAATTTGACAAAATAGAAGTTATGTACTTACCATAACATGACATCTATGTTGTCCATTTTCATTCTTCCTCACAAATGGGCATTGGCTCTGACCCTCAGATCCAATTTGGCCACATCTACAAGACTTTGGATCATATTCTTGAGCTCTTCCCTCTACCCATAATGCCATATTCTAACCCCAACTTCTCAGATCGAGTTTGCTGCCTAATCTTCCACTTTAGCATAGAAATGGACACAGACATAGGAAAATGTTGGGGCTCAAACCTGGAAATGAAAGGTTCCAATACAGCCAAACAGATGCATCTAGAAGTGACAAGGCCGGGGCATGAATGGGAGGGAAGGTGAGGAAGAATGAAAATGGACAACACAGATGGTAAGTTATGGTAAGTACATAAAATCTGTATCTGATGCTGTCCTTTTCATTCTTCCTCACAAACAGAACAGTATTCCCAGCTACATATCTTTCAGGAGGCCCTCATAGAAGGGCATGCCGGAGCACAGTCAAACCAAAGGAAGCTCTGCTTCTGGAAACAATATCTAGTTTATAATGTGTAGCAAAGGTATGTGTCTTTGACCAAGTAGCTGCAGCACAAATATCATCAATGGAAGTTCTCAAGGCAAAGGCAGATAAAGTAGCCATAGACCTAGTGGAGTGAGCATTAGGGGTCTAGGCAAATCTAAACCTTTTTGAGAATAAACCAGCATAAAACAATCAGTAATCCATTTGGCCAATGTAATTTTTGAAACCTGCCTGTCTCAAGCAGTTGGGGGAAAATGACACAAATAGTTGAGCGGAGTTCCTGATCTGTTGTGTCCTGCTGTGAAGATAAAAATGTAATTTTATTTTTATGTTATTTTACATTTGTTGACTGGGAGAGTCTGACTAGATACATGTCCATTTTCAGCGGATGCCCGCGGAGAAAAGCTCCACAAATCAATTACAAGCAATTATAAGGAGTAGAACAGCAGTAATCATATTTACATAGACAGTACATAAGCATGAAAATTAAAATTAGATACATAGAATAAAAAAGACATGTTTTATGATTTTTGTACAGTTAGAATGAGCCAATGCATAAGTAAGATGAATTACAGAATAAGATACAAAGGTGAAAGTTGCATCTTTTACAGTTTTATACAGTTAGATTGTGTACAAGTTTGACGTAGTCAGGTTGATAGTACTAGGTAAAACAACAGAGTTGAGTGGTAAGATATATAGACTAGGTATAAAACAAGTGTAAAGCGGGAGAAAGAAAAGAAAATTATAAAAAAATGTGCCTAGCAGTGTTTTAGTGTCCCTATAGAGTGGATATAAAAAGCTTACACACCCCTGTTAGAATGACAGATTTTTATGATATAAAAAAATGAGACCACAATAGATAATTTCAAAACTTTTCCCACCTTTAATGTGACCTATAACCTGTACAATTCAATTGAAAAACAAACAAATCTGTTAGGGGAAAAATATAAAAAATAAAGAACGTACAATACACTGGCTGCATAAGTGTGCACACCCTTAAACTAATACTTTGTTGTGTGTGCACACCCTTAAACTAATACTTTGTTGAAGCACCTTTTGAGCATTCAGTTTTCTTGGGTACACACCTGCCTTCAATTAAAGAGACTCTGATTAACCCCAAATAAAGTTCAGCTGTCCTAGTAGGATTTTCCTGACATTTATTCAGTTGCCTGCTACAGCAAAACCCATGGTTTGCAGACAGTTTACAAAGCATCAAAGGAATCTCATTGTTGAAAGGTATTAGTCAGGAGAAGGGTACAAAAAAATTTCCAGAGCATTGAATATACCATGGAACACACTGAAGACCGTCATCAAAAAGTGGAGAAAATATGGGACAACAGTGATGTTGCAAATAACTGGACATCCCTCCAAAACTGATGAAAAGACAAGACGAAAACTGGTCAGGGAGGCTGCCAAGAGACCTACAGCAACACTGAAGGAGCTGCAGGAATTTCCCATATTCTCCATATGCCTGGACTATGGGGTAGGGTTGCAAGACGGAAGCCTTTTCTTACACAGAAAAACATCAAGGCCTGGCTAAAATTTGCAAAACAATACATCAAGCCTCCCAAAAGCATGTGGGAAAATGTCTTATGGTCTGAGACCAGGGTTGAACTTTTTGGTCACAATTCTAAAAGGTACGTTTGGCGCAAAAACATCACCTTGCATCACCAAAAGTACACCATTCCCACTGTGACACATGGTGGTGCCAGTATCATGCTTTGGGGTTGCTTTTCTTCGGCTGGAACTGGGGCTTTAGTCAAGGTGGAGAGAATTATGAACAATTCCAAATACCAGTCACTTTTGGTCCAAAACCTTCAAGCGTCTGCTAGAAAGCTAAAGATGAAGAGGAATTTCATCTTTCAACACAATGACCCCAAGCATACATCCAAATCAACAAAAGAATGGCTTCACCAGAAGTTGTGGAATGGCCCAGCCAGAGCCCAGACCTAAATCCAATAGAAAATCTGTGGGGTGACCTGAAGAGGGCTGTGCACAAGAGAAATACTGCCAAGTCAAGATGTGCCATGTTTATAGACTCCTACCCAAGAAGACTGAATGATGTAATTAAATTGAAAGGTGCTTCAACAAAGTATTACTTTAAGGGTGTGCACACACAGCAAAGTATTAGTTTAAGGGTGTGCACACTTATGCAACCAGCGTATTGTACATTTTTTATTTTTTATATTTTCCCCTAACATATTTATTTCTTTTTCAATTGAATTGTACAGGTTATAGGTCACATTAAAGGTGGGAAAAGTTTTGAAATTATTTATTGTGGTCTCATTTTTTATATCACAAAAACCTGGGATTTTAACAGGTGTATGTAAACTTTTTATATCCACTGTATGTATAGGTACTAAATGAGAGACCAGGTGTAGAGGTGACACTGTGAGGAAGCTGGAAATTAAAAAAAATGCAGTTCCTCTTAGCGGTATAGTTCTGAAACAGAGACCAAGAGATTAGAGAAAAGGGTGGATATGGTTGTGGATATTAGCCTGAGGGTGAATATAAACACTTCCATGTGAGTTTTAGGTGTTCTTTGAGTAGTCTTTTAAATGTAACCTTTGAGTCTGTTGAGGTAATAGCAGAGCGTAGGGAGTTCCAAGTTTTACCTATATAAGTAGGGAAGAGGGAGGCCTTTGCTGTGTTTTTGCTCTTGGTGACCTTGATTAGCTTTTTATCACTACAGCGTAGTTGTCTAGGATGAATTTGTAGTTTTAGTAGGTTGGCCAGTGCTGGAGTTTTATCTGGAAGTAGTAGTAGTTTGTGTGCAAAGAAAGGCTGATGAAAGGATAGGAGATTAGGAAATTCAAACCAGTCAAGTTGTTTTAGGGAATGGCAGTGGTGGGATAGGTAGGGAGGCACAAGTAGAAAATTTAGCAATTTGATTGTAGCAGATGTTGAGCTTAACAATTTCTGTTTTGGGTAGGTTGGTGAAAATGGGTGAGGCATAGAATGGAGTAGAGAGGAGGTGAGTTGGAGCAATTGTTGTCCTGGCGGTTCGGGTTAGAAATGGTGTATTTTTGTATAGACTGCCCAATCTTTTGTGGATGTTTTTAATGGTTTGATTTATATGCAGATCAAATTTCAGATTATTATCAATGATTACTCCTAGCAGTTTAGTATGAGTGTCTGGGGAGATAATAATGTCATCCCTGGACACAATATTAAATGGGCTGAGTATTGTGGTTGATTTGTTTTGACTAAATAGTAGGTTTTTTTTGGGGGGGGGGTTTAGTATTAGGTTTTTGTTAAGAAACCAGGTTTCGATAGTTTGGTAGACTTTTTGGGTGATGGAGAGGAGTTCCTGAGGATCACTGGCTGAACAAACTAGCGTTGAGTCATCAGCGTATTGAATAACAGTTGCATCTTGACAGATGCTGTGAAGATTATTGGTGAAAATGGAGAATAGGAGGGGTCCTAGAATGGACCCTTGTGGGACTTCTGTGGTGGCGGATAGCAGTGAGGATAGGTTGCTGTCCGATTGAACTGCTTGTTGTCTTCCTTGTAGATAGTTCTGAAACCATGCTAATGCATAGTTACTACAGCCCAGGTCAGTAAGGGCTTGAAGTAGTTTAGGATAGTTGACCATATCAAAGGCCTTTGACAGGTCCAACAATATGGCAGATGTTAGGTTGCCTGTGTGTTTGTTTTGGTTGATGAAGTTTGTGAAAGAAAGTAGGGCAGTGGTAGTGCAGTGATCATCCAAAATCCATGATGGGTGGGAGAGAGAAGTTCGTTGTTGAGTAGGTATAGCATGAGTTAGTGGTGTACACATTTTTCAAGTATTTTATTTAGTGGAGACAGGATGGCAATTGGCTAAAATTGGAAGGTTGTTTTGGGTCTATGTATAGGTATGCAGCTAATAGTGGTGGTGGATGTGGACAGTTTTTGAACAAGGTTGGAGACTGTTTTTATAAAGCATTTGTTGAAGGCACTGTATCTGATATATTTGTGATTTCACTAGTGGAGGTAGGAGATGGTGTGGAGGGTTTGCCAGGGTAGAGTAGTTTACTTATTCCTGCCCAGAATTTTTGGGGATTGTTTAGGTGCCTGTTTTGTAGTTGTATGAAATAATTCTTTTTATCTAGGATTGCTTTTTTTTATATTGTTTCTAAGTTTTTGGAATTGTTCCTTAGTTGCTGGAGTTTTAGTAGCTCTCCAAAGATTCCACGCTCTGTTCCTTACTGCTATTTTATTTTTGGTCCCTTTGGTAATCCAGGGGGCTGTTTTCATTTTGAGTTTTATAGCACGGGCTGGAGCGTGGACATTTAGGATTTTTAGGAAAGTATTATTAAAGTGGGTTACAGCTTCTTCTAGGGGTAGTACTTTTAGTACGTTCCAGTTATAGTGTTTTAGTTCAAGTTTGAATTTGTTAGGGTCGAAGCTTTTTCTGTTCCTGGTTGTTTGTAATAAGGGAGTGAAGTAGTTCTGGGTTTTGAATTTTAGTAGAAAGGTGGCCTGTTGGTCACTGAGGGTGTCAGGAAGGGCATCTGCCTGGTAAGAGGTGTTAGTCTTATTTAATAAGATCCAGTCTAGGAGATTTTCTTTGACTCTTGGATTTCCTAGTCTAGTGTTTGATTGGATGACTTGAGAGAAACGGTAAAGGTTGATATGGTTAGTGGGGTTTTTGGCTGAACATGTGTTTCAGTTGATATTGAAATCACCAAGGATGATAGTTTTCTGGGGTAAATTTTGACTTGTCCATTGTAAGAAGGCTACTAGGATAGGTATATTGCTACCTGGTGGTTTTTAGCATATTGATGGATTTTTTTGTCACTAAGTTTGAGTTTAGCTAGGAGGAGTTCAGTATTATTAAAGGAGATTTGAAGATGAATAGTGGTTATGTTTAGATTATTTTTATAAAGTAATGCTACCCCTCCTCCCTTTCTAGACAGTCTGTCATGGTGCAGTACATTGTATCCAGTAGGGAAGAACTCATTGTCAGTTGTTGTGGCCTTTAACCAGGTTTCAGTAAGACATAGTAAGTCAGGGGAATAGGTGGATAGCAATGCATGCAGTAACTGTACATTATTGTTAATGCCCACGAATATTTAAGCTCAGGAGAAATAGGCTGTTTTTTGGTCTAGTAATGGGGACAGGGATGAGTTAACTGTGGTAGTCTGTATTGAGTTAGGCCCTGGATTTGGGTGTATGTCTCCTGCCAGGATCAACTGGCAGTTTATGTGGTGTAAGAGTTTTGTGAGTTTAGTTAGGATGGTAATATGTTTGTTTGTAGTTGGTGTCCTAGCAGTAGTTGAGAGGAATCTGACTGAGTTAGGTGCTATAGCAATGTGATGGCATAGGCTTGGGGATATTTGAAGGATGTAGTGAGGAGTGTGAGGATTATAAGTGGAGATATGTTTTGTTGGGGCTGCATAGGTAGTAGTAAGTGTGGTAAAGTAGGAGGTGTGGTAGTGTGTTAGTTAGGATAAGGAGGATAGTTGTATTGTTTGTGAGGATAATGGTTAACTTGTTATCCTGTGAGGGTTTCATATTTGTAGGTATGGGTTATGGGGATGGGGTTTGATGTAGAATAGGCTAATGGGAGGGTTTGTGATGAGGGTATAGGGATGGGGTTAGATGTGGGATAGGCTAATGGAGGGTTTGTGGTGAGGGATATTCTAATTTGTGATTGGCTGAAGCATTGATGGGAGGAGACAGGTATAAGACTAAGGATAGTGGGGGCAGGTGGGGAATGAGGGCAGGGTAGGGGAGCGGAGTGAGCCCGAGCATTAGCGAGGGCTAACAGAGCGTGCTGCACTGAGGTCCACGGGTAAGGAGCATCAACAAACAATCAGTAAAACATTTAAGTGGCATGTGCACTTACTCGGGGAGCAGAGGAAATTCCCTTCATAAGGATGAAAAGGGTGTTTGAAAATGGTGCCAGTTGCTGAGGGAGAATAAGTAATTGTCTGTGTACGTCAAGGAAGTGAAGCATGTATTCTCCTTTGTTGGTAAATTTTGTGAAGAAGACTGGTAATTGCATGGCTTGATTAATTTTATTCTCCATCACCACTTTATTTATTTATTTACTATTTATTTATTTTTACATTTGTTAACTAGGGAAGTCAGACTGGACACAAGTCCTTTTTCAGTGGAGGTCCAGGGAGCAAAGCTCCACAAAACACAAAAACAAATAACTCAGCAGTAATACAATTGATTAAAGTACATATAGACTGCATACAGATAGATCAAATATTAGACAGCAAAAAATATACAAATACAGGTAAAGCAAAATAATACATGTAGTTTAGAAACTATTGAAAGATATGTGACAGAGAACCAAATACAGATTTCTTATACTAATTTTCAGACAAAGGATAATAGAGTAATGGGGTGAAGACTAGCTGAGACTTTAGGGAGAAAGGAAGGCTTGATCCGAACAGACATCCTGTCCTTGTGAAAAATAATGTAAGGAGGATTAGCTTATATAGCCTGAAGTTCAGAAATTTTTTTTGTTGACATGATTGCCGCTAAAAAGATCATTTTCCAGGACAGAAATTTTACATTGCATGCATCTACCAGTTCAAATGGTTTCTGGGTTAAATCATGAAGGACTACAGTAAGGTCCAAAGGAAGAGAGGGGTCCTTAATTGGGGGTCTGAGGAGGAAGAAACCCTTCATGAAGGCTTTGCCTAATCTGGATGAAGCTAGGAAAAAAAGAGTTGATGCCAGAATGAAAACTGAAAATGTCTGCTAACTGAAGTTTAATAGTGGAGAAGCTAGCCCCTTCCTTAAAAAGAGTACGTAGAAATAGAAGAATAGCTGAATTAGTTGCTGAAAAAGGGTCAATATTCTGATTCAAGGTCCAGCTAGAGAATCTTTTCCATTTACTTCTGTAGACTTTCTTGAAAGAAGCCTTCTGGAAGGTCAGGATAATGTCACAAACCAGGAAAGCAATCCTGGGCTGTCTAACTATTACTGGAAGTAGAAAAACTATGCAGTTAGCTTGAGGGTGTGGAGACTGGGGTGCAGTATTTTGGAAGGATGAGATAAGAGATCCTGAGTGGGCTCCAGTATCCACGGGGATATTTCAAGTGAGACCAAAGGAAGGTGAACCAAACCTGTCGAGGCCAGAAGAGGGCAATGGGGATGATTGAGCTCTTCACCTGCTTGCTTTCTGTAGCAATTTGGGAATCAGAGGAAGAGGCGGGTAAGCATAGAGGAGACCCAGGGGCCAATCATGAATGATAGCATCTCTTGGTGACTCCCCCGGAGGGGGGAATCAGAGAAAAGTACTTGCTGTATTTGTTGTTGAGGGACAATGCAAATAGGTCGCAGCAAGGCTGGCCCCAGTGGCTGAAGATCATGTTCGCTACTGATTGACTGAGAGACCACTCGTGGGGAACCAGAAAGGACCTGCTGACTCTGTCTGCTAGTGCATTGGTTTACACCAGGATGTGCACTGCAATGAGAAAGCAGTCTGAAGAGATTGCCCATTCCCAAACCCTCATGACCCCTCTGCACATCAGATAAGAAATGGTTACTCCTTGTTTGTTGATGTACCAGACTACTGATATTGTCTCTGTGAATTGCAATAGTCCCCAGAGGGAGAATGTCCTGAAATGCTTGCAACGCTTGAAGGACTGCTCTCATCTCTAGGACATTGATATGCAGCTTGGCCTCCAGAGGGGACCATGTGCCTTGGACCATCTTGCCCAAGAAATACCCCCTACCCCAGTTAGGAAGCATCCGTGGTCACTGTGGCAACTGGGAGATGAAGGGTGAATGGTCTGCTCAAAAACAGTTCTTCAGGCTGGAGCCAACAGTGAACATGATGTTTGCAGATTGGAGTGAGTCTTGCGGGAAATGATAGAGGCTGGTAAAAAACTGACCACTGAACCGCCGAGGTCCATTGAAGGATTCACATAAAAAATCTTGCTAGAGGAACTAGAAGAATGGCTGCTGACATTGACCCAAGAGCTTGTAGTACTACTTTTGCTGGAGGAGATGGATGAGGCAGTATGACCCGTACCTGGTTTCTCAAAGATGTGATGTGATGAGGAGGTAAGGATGCCACCTAAGTTGTAGTATTCAATAGAGTCTCTATGAATTCCAGGGTCTGTATGGGGACCAGGTTCAATTTGGCATGGTTTATTGTGGAGCCTAAGGTGTTGGAAAGCTGGAGCAAGCAATCCCTGGCTTGCAGAAGTTGATGATTGGAGGGGGCAGTGAGGAGGCAATCATTGAGATATGGAAACACCTGGAATCCTATGGGTCTCAAGTGAGCTGCAACTACTGCCATGCATTTGGTAAACACTATGGGGGCTGTGGTGAGCCCAAAGGGCAGTACACTGAACCGGTAATTATTGGCTCCCAGCTGAAAGCATAGAAACCTCCTGGATCACCTGTCTATTTTGATGTGATAGTATGTATTCTGGAGATCTACAGAGCACATCCAATCATCCTTGTGCAGCAGAGGCAAGATGGATTGAACCATAACCATCCAGAATTTCATCTTCCTTACAAATATATTCAAACTGCTTAAATCCAAAATGAGTCTATGGTCTCTGTTTTCTCTGGCACTAAAAAGAAGTTTCAAATCCTATCTGTTTGAGCAGTACCTCCTGGATGACTCTTTTTTTGTAGCAGCTTCCATATTTCCTGAGCTACATCTTCCTTCTGACTAGGTGGAATGTTGAAGTTTCTTTCTTTGAACAGGAGGAGGAAAGGAAAATGGTATGGAGTAACCTCTGGATATGATCCTTAGCACCCATGAATTTTTTATGGCATCTATCCAATCATTTAGGTGCAGAGAGAACTGACCCAAACTGCATCCAGAGGCGGACAGTCGGGCAATGCTTCAGGGGCACTGATGGGGCTTATTGAAGAAGGAATCTCTGAAGCCCTGATTCTGCAGACTTCCTCTGCCTCTTGAGGAACATCGACCATTGAAGCCTTCTCCTCTGCCTCTGGAGGAAGCCTCCCCATGTGAATCCAGGAAAGGTCCCTGAGATTTTCGGAACCATGTCTTCTTAACACCTCTGTTTTCTACAGAAGGTATGTTGAAGGGTAGAGAACTTGATTTCTGTGGCAGACAGAGTCTTCCCTCTTGTTTGCTGCAGGTGAGCATATTCTTAACCAAAGGGTCAAACAAAGAAGAGACATCAAAGAGGGTATTTACAAAAGACTCCCTGAAGGGTTCTACAAAGTAGCATAGCTTCATCCAGGCATGCTTCCTGATGGTTATGCCTGAACCGGTAGGTCATGAGGCACCCTCTATTGCATGGGAGATCAGCCTCATCAACGCATTAGAGATGGATAGAAGAGTGGCCAGTTCATACGTTCATAGGATCATAGGAGATTACTAGGCTAATGGCCCTGAGGCCCTTACAAGCCTAGCCAAGAGTTTATCCCAAAAAAAAAAAAAATAAAAAAAATAAGAAGAAACCTCAGTCAGCACCTGTCACCCCTGTCAATGAGGGACAAAAGTGGAACCCCTGGGACAAATTTATGGTTTCCCATCCACTCATCAAGATTGCGTTTGAAGAGGGTTAGTGTGTACATATGTAGATATATATCTGCAGGCCACATCAAACTACATACAGACAAGTGTTCACACAGAATTTTTTCTTGTCAGCCTACAAAGTTTACAAGGCACTTCTGCAAGACTACTTTTGCTTTCCACATTCTCCACAGGACAGATCAGGCTAACTGGTAAGGTCCCCTTGAGGATTTCTCTGTGATAGTGTTAGATGGCTTGGGAATGTTCATATAGCACCCTTTGCATGTGGCTGCCTCTAAGATGGCCTGAGTAGGGACTCTGAGGTAAGCAGTAGTAGTTGCCCTTGTCCAGTGGAGTGGGTTTTAATATGCCCAAGTAAATTTGTTCCATAGTGTGAGTAATATAGCTTAATGCAGTTAGCTATCCATTTTGAAATGGTTTGTTTGGAGACAGGTTTTTCCCTGTTTACCCTCTGCAAAAGCCACCAGCAATTGTTCTGCTCTATTAGTGATTTTTATCCTTTTTAGATAGTATCAGATCTGCCTGTGCACATCCAGGGACAGGAAGACTTGCTCTTTGATGTTCTCTAGATTTGGATAGAAGACTGTCAGGTGGATAGCCTGGTTTAGGGTAAGTTCTAATACCACCTTATGCATAAAGCATGTTTGTTCTGAGTGTAACCCTATCCCTCGGGAAGCCAGGGAAAGTTTCTTTACACATGAACGCTTGCAGCTCACAAAACTTTCCTAGCTGGTGTGTCAGCTACAAGAAATGTGGTCTTCCAGGTGAACAACTTTAGAGAGAGGCAGTGGCAGCAGGTTCAAAGGGGAGCAAGGTTAGTTTTTCTAACACATAATTTAGGTGCCATGCCAAAATAGGGTTCTTTCTGGGTGGTCTGACCTGAATAATCCATTTTAGAAAACGTTTCATGTGTGGGTGTGAGAGAACAGGTGAAGGACTGGGCAGACAGGCCAATATATCAGATGCATATACTTCAATGCTGGAATAGAAAAGTCCCCATCTAAAGAGGCCTGACAGGTACTGAAAAACTGAGTTGATGTCTGCTTGGGAAGGGTTAGCGTTACTGCTATGACACCAACTGGAAAATCTTTACCATTTTGATAGGTATGATTTCCTGGTACTAGGCTTCCTTTAGAATGGAAAGCACATCCTTGGGATAGAATGCAGTCCTTGGTGTCAAAACCAAGTCCTTCAGGCTGTTAACCTGACGGTGGATGACAAATCCCTTGTCTTGGCTGAGGAGATCTACCTCATGCATTAGGGTGTAGAATTCTCCCCTTGCTGATTATCAGGAGGAAGAACCAGTGTTGTTTCAGTCAGAAGGGGACCCACTAGGATCATGCTGGGTCTGTCCTCCCTGACTTTTGTCATTACCCTGAGGATTAGGGATAAGTATGGGAATGCATAAAGGAATCAGTTTGTCCATGTGAAGGGGAATGCATCTATTGCCCAAGCTCCTGTTTGCTGTGATCCGGAGCCTTGACAAAACCAAACTGTTGTGCATCCATTTATCTGTAGGTGCTTGTTGGGGGTGAGAGGTGAACCAATCTACTGAGGAATCCCCCACTGTATGGTTACATCCAGGAAGACTGCTCTCCTCAGCATCCATTTGTTTGGCTATAGAAGTCTGTCTAGAGAATCTGCAAGGGTATTGCTCTGACCCTGAATATAAGAAGCTAGGAGGAACAGCCCTATTACTTGAGCCAGCATCCAAATTTTCTTGGAAAGGCTGCATAGAGGGTAAGACAAAGGTAACCCTTGTTTGTTTATGTACGACATCACTATGGTGTTATCTGTCCAGTTGTGCAGGGTCCGTGAGCTTAAGTTTTGCTGAAAAGCTTTTATGGCCAAGTAGACTACTAGTAACTCCCGATTTATATACAGTTTCATCTGCTGGGAATCAAATACTCTGCACTTTCAGGGGACCTAAGTGGGCTGCCCAAGCTATGTATGAACTGTCTGAAATGATGGTCTTGTCTGCTTCTGGTAAATTGAAGTTTGTTCCTGGGTTCTTCTATATGGTGTTCTTCCACTATAGGATTCACTTTTTCAGGCATGGAAGGAGAGCCAGTACGGTTTCCAGGGGTTGGGAATGCTGTTCCCAAACATTTTTCAGAAACTATTGGAATTTCCACATGTGTAACTTTGCAAAATGGGATCATGAGAATGCAGGATGCCATGTTCTCCAATATCCTCAGGAATTCTCTTGCAGTGATGAGCTGCTTTCAAAGCAGAATTGTCAGATAGTCTGTCAAGAAGTCAGTTTTGTCTTGGGGAAGGAAGGCTTTCTGTTGAACCAAATCTATGAGGGGTCCCAAAAAGAGGATCTTTAGTAGAGGAAAGGTTTTGGATTTTTTTAAGATCTAAGGTGACACCTAGCTTCTGAAAACAGTCTACAGGGATCTGTAAGGCATCTAGTGTCTCTGATGTCGATCTTCCCTGAATGAGATAGTCACCTAAGTAGGGATAAATGTAAACCCCTATAGTTCCACAGAGCTTAGATGTGTAGCTTGCCTACACTAAAGGAAAGCTTAAAAGTGATTGACATTTTAAATCTAAATGATAAGTTTCATTTTATTAGCATTTTAGTTACCATCTCTGTTTTTGGGTATTGATTTCTTCATTAACTGCAGTATTCGGGTGAACAGTATAAGTGAGCCAGAATTCAGTGGAGTCATTCTTAATTGATCCGTATAGACCTTTAAATAGCACCCAGAGGTATCCATTGCAAATGGATTTATTGACTTAGTGCATTTATCTAGCTAACAAAACTAACTAACTAACTAACTAACCAACTAACTAACTAACTAACTAACTAACTAACTAACTAACTAACTAACTAACTAACTAACTATCTAGCTAACAAAACTAACTAAAGTTGTGGAGAAACTTTCTTGAGATCCTCTGCAGTCATGGACTCTGAGACAGTATTTGAAAGTTCCTTTATCAAATCTCTCTGCAGATGGGTAAAGTGTGCCAGGTAGTTTAACGACCTCAGCGCAAACATAGCTGAGGCATACACATGCTTTCCAAATATATCCCTTGCTCTGGATTCCTTGTTCGGTGGATATACAGAGGAGCTTTGTTCAGGTAGCTCCTTTTTGGTGACTGCCACCACAACTATAACATCAACAAGGATTCCCTTGCTCTAGTGGGGTCTGTCAGTAGAGGGAACTAAAAATTTGTCTGAATGCTTGGGGATAGATTCAACAGTGTCCGGTTCCTTCCAAGCCTGGTGGGAAATGAGGTCAATGAGTTCATCAGCTGGGGGGGGGGGGGATCACCCAAGATGTAGAAGGTCCAGCACCGAAAGCCTTCAGAAACACTGATTCCTCAGGAGAAAGAAACTGGGAAGACCAGCCACCTTACTGTCTGCAGATTTCAAGGATGACTCTAAAGGAAACATCATCAGATCTTTCTCCCTCATCAATATCAGTGTCTTCCATGAAAGATTCCATGGGTGAGTCTATGTGTCTCCTCATATATGTTCTCTTCTGTGGCTCTTCTTCCATGGGGTAATTGGGAGAAGTATCAGAGGGGGTTTCCTCTGGGGAACCTGTCTGGAAGCTGCCAAGAACTGGTTGTCCCTGTGCAACAGGTCTGATGGGCTCAGAGCTAGGACTCAAAGTGGGGCAGGGGGGGGTAGGATCAAAGATAAGAGAGGATGGCTCTCTGTATAAGAGAAAGCCCTTTCTACCACCTGGAAGACTTACAGATCTGGGGAAACCTCTGCCCCTCTCCTTGGAGCCAAAGCCACCAAAGAAGGAAGGTCACGACTGTTCCTGAATCAGAGCCATCCGGGGAGAATCATATTTGAGCTGCCCTGTGCCGAGGCTCCAAAAGGCAAGGATGGATCTAACAAAGTCAGAGCCAAACCCATCCCCTTGAGTCTGGCACCAACCTTTTGGATCTGAGACCCGCTCAGATCCAAGTGTATCAGAGCAGAGCTGGTCAGGGATACCATCCGAGTTGAGGAGGAATGCTTCCTTGGATCTGATGCTGAACCTCTTGGAGATCTCTCATCCTTGGGCTCTGAAACCATAGGTCAGATTGGAGAAGAAAAAAGCATGGGTTTGGCAGAAGTACTCATGGATCCATTAGAGGACAGAGATGGCAGGATCCCCATCTGGATCTGAGCCCTGAGAAATCTCTGCATCATCCTGTCCACATCTGCCTCTGTCAAGCTCCTTGAAGACCTGGATGATGCTGTGGATGCTGGCCTTGAATGTTTCCTCAGTGTCTGGAACAATTGGGAAAGTAGGGCTGGAGAGACAGGCTTTAAAATGTACTCCAGCATATGACCTCTGCTGATCGGATCCGAAAGTTTAGGATCCAAGAAGGAGGTGGACGGTAAAGGAGATCTCACAGAGGTGGCTGAGCCAGTCAGTCTGAGGGGAGGCCATGGATCCAAGGGTGGGCTGAAGGAACCTTTCTGATCTTTTCTGAAGGTTCTGAAGAAGCTCGCAGAGATTCTGCCAGATGTCGTTTTCTAGACTCCGAGGACACTTGCAACACTTTGAAGGGGGTTTGAGCCCTGTGAGAAGCTGGAAGTAAGCCGTTTAATTAATTAATTTGTTACATCTGTGAGAGAGTGCCCTAGGGTTGAAGGAGGCACAAATGTCATCGGGAGACTTGAGATGATCAGCTCCCAGACAATACATGCACTTATTGTGAGCATCAGTGTTCAGGATCTTATGCCCACAAGAAGAGCACTTCTTGAAACCCGTAGGTTTCTCAGAGATTTTAGCAGATAGAAAAAAAAACAGTAAACCAAAAGAGAAAAAGCTATATCCACACAGCGGTACATATTTATTAAGAAGTATAAATGATTTAAAAGATCAAATAAAATGGATAAGTACTTTAGGAAATTCTTCTTCAGATCCATGAATGCATTCTTCCAATTCAAAGCATATAAAGGGGTTTAACCAATCAAAATCATCTCCTGAGCCAATGCCTTCTCAGTACTGGTTTTAAATGTACAATCCCATTTAAACCTGGTTCACAGTCAGCTCTCATGTCTACGATCCATTGAACCTTTCTTAACTCAGTAATATTCCTCAAATCTCCTCTTCTTAGACTATCTTTAATAACATCTAGCATCATAAAATGAAAACTATGACCAGGAAGTCATATAATGTGTTGGGACAAAGCATTTGCATTAATTTTATGCTTGATGTCATTTAAGTGTCTTCACATTTCTAGTATTACAGTCTGCAGAAATATCCAGATTATGCTCCTTCCTGGTAACTGGATGTATGAATTTATTATGAACATTGATATACAGACATGCTTTACATCTACCACATCTAAAAGTTCCTTGCCTCTTATTAGTTGATCTATCAGTATTACTTCTTTCCCCACAAAGAAGTTGTTTCAAGTTATATCTGTTCTTAAAGTAAAATCTCGGGGTGTCTCCTACTATTCGTCTGATCTTTTCATCTGCTGTTAATATTTTCCTCAGATAGATAGCAAATGCTGGATGTGTGATGGCAGTGAGTTAATTAGGAACATATGTTTTGGGAATGTAATGAGGTGTCAGATTTCAAAAATTCCCTACAGAGTGTTTTGTCAGAAATGTTGGGGAAACAAATTGTAACCGAGAAAAATGATTCTTTTGAGCTGGGGCACAGGGTCTAAATTGCCTAAAGCTAGTAATGTCTTTCTACATTTAATGCTACTGGCTGCCAAAAAAGCAATTACTATAAAATGGAAATCAAAATCTAAACCAACCATAACTGAAGTAGTGAATATTGTAAAGGAGATAAAATAATTGGAGGCAGGATCCTTAGAAAAAGTAATGACACATACCACATCAAAACATTACAATGTAAGTGAACAGAGCACTAGTCACTTACTCTGCAACAGTCCTATGAACCACAGATCACCTAAGACTAACAGCAACCAATAAAACTAAACTTCAGTGAAATGCTGCATAAATCAAATTCGATGAGTGAGCTCAAAGAAGACTACTACACCTCTTTTGAAAAGTAAGTTTAATCCATTACGAGATCTGAAAAGTCTTTGCTTGGCTGAAAACTGGATCCAAGGAGTATGTTTTTTTGTTTAACTAGGCTTGGTTCATAAACTGATTTTGAGTTTGGAGAGCTTTGTTTCAAGATTCATTCTTGGAAGGGTGGGGATGGTTACATAAAAAAAATTGTTGGCAGCATACAGAAGGATTCTGATGTAAAGTATTACATGAATATGGGAATAAATGAATGGAAAGAATTTAACAGAAGACAGTACAGAAGCTTGGGGCATGCCATTATTAAGGATGATGTAGTGGAAACGATGGACCCAATTTTTATAAAAAAGGATCTGCTCTGAAGGAAACTGGAGAATCATTATACATCTTTATTGTTGAAGCCAACCTACTGGAGAGTGAGACCGATGATACAGTCATTTACTAAATCTAATGCCTTGGTGTGGTCAAAAAAGATATCTCCTGCAAGGAATATCCCCTGCAAGGAGACCATTATATACAACCTGGAGGAAGTCATCAGTGAGGATCTAGACAGAAATCATGGTGTTTCATGAAAAATCTGGAGAGAAACCCATACTTTTGAATGCATTCACTTGCTTAGGTGCATTTCACTATAATAAACACTGACTAATGAACAACACAAGCTATAGCTGCCCTATGTGTACAAAAATGTATAAAATAAGCAAACATTAAAAAAAGAACAACATATTCATGAGGAATGGAGGTAAGTTCCGTAACATCCATGTAGGTGGCACCACCATCCTCTTTATTATTCTAAATTCCAAGCTCAAATCAATTTAGAGAAAGAGTAATCTCTAAAACTCAAGAACTGCACAATATTGAAAGCAAAATCAAATGTGAAAAGCATAATCCAATACACATCCACAGCCCTTACCTGTTGTAAACCCACTACATCTTCAAGGCAATTGTTCACATGCTTAAGAAAACCATAACTCAGCTGTCAAGTTTATGGAACACATCAAGCCTTCCAGGAAACTGAAATAATGTACAAGGTGAAGGAAACTCAAAGAACATAACTCAGCTATGTAAAGAAATGGCTCCGCTGCCAAAATCTGTATTAGACAAATACTATATTCCTCAATACAGCTGAGTAAATGTAACTAAAATGCTTTTAATGAATAAATGATGATTCACTCACTTATGATTTGATAACTAACAGGTGAAAACAATTTGGTGTGTATATGTTTTTCAGGATTTATTGAAAACTTGAAGACCAGAAATGGGGGTGGATATTTGCTACGGACTGCAAATATGAGAAGTTAAGTACTAGATACATGACAGTAGCTTTCAGGTAACAGGCAAAGTCTTTTGGGATATTGGTAGATTAAAATGTGTTGTAGGGGGTCCCAAAGAATGCTTTAAATCATTTAATAAATCATGGGGAGAGAGGCTATTTAAGTGTGGGAAACTGTGACAGGGAATCTGTTTGATAAGATTGTCAATGGCTCTGAGAGAGATTATTTTGAAGTGGAATGTAAATATATATACTGAGAGATTAAGAAGAGAGTAGTCTGAAGGAGTTTAACTGGGGCCTTCAGGAGAGTGGGAAAGCATTGACAATTTGTACAGGAACTGCTTGATGGTAGCTAGACAACAGGAGGTGTTATTGGGAAAAGGTTCAAACTAGTACATTTAATGGTACTCCCAGTAAAGGAGTTGATTTCTTTCTAAGAACATGTTGAACTACTAAAATGTGAAACGTATATTATGGAACTAGGCAGTGTTATATCACAATATGGCTTTTTTAGCAGCACCATTAAGGCAAAATAATCTATCATTTAGAGACTTCTGAGATTAGCTTTCCAGCTGTTCCAACCTACATTCTTGAAGTTGAATATCAATAGGTGTTCTTTTGTCATCCAGTTATCATTTAGTTATGAGAAGCATGTAAAAGTTTTGGAGCTAATTAAGCAGATCAAATAGGAGGGTGGATGTGGTATTGGCTTGCTAGCTTGGTGAAGAGATGAATGAAAACAAGTGCTGAAAGTACATTATTGGTATAGTACTGAGGCATTTATCTTATGTTTTTCAAGTAGAGTGGGTTGCAGAATAATTAAGAGACATGTTCAAGGTTCTGTGAGAGTGATCCCTAATATTTGGAAACTGAGGCAAAAAGTGAATATTTTTTTTCAATAAGGGAATTCATGTTCCAAGTATAGCTGAATCCAGAGGCTGGTTAAACCGTTCAGGTTAGGGTTACAACATGGTTGGCTAAAGCAATGGGAATGATATTTTACTGGGACCAGACATGCTGATGTTAAAGTCTCCTAAATTTGCAGAGTTTTGTTTACAATCAACTGACTGTAACAATAGGTAAAGTGATTCTAAAACAAGCATCAGTTGTGGAGCTGGAAGGAGCTAGAAAGGAGAGATACAATACATTTTTGTCAATTTGTTGAAACTATCTCTGTAATACCCGTTTGGGGTCATGGTTATTGTCAGAATCAGAATGAGCAAGAAACCTAACTGCAATTTAGACTTATACAACAGAGGTATTTTGTTGTATCCTGGCTAGAAATATCGTGGTATCCAGGAAAACTTGAAAGAGGCAAGGAGAGCCCCTTTAAACCAAGACTCGGTAATGGCAATAATGTCATCAGTGGTGGATTAAGCATAAGTCCAGGAAGTCAGGTTTGTTAGTGATGCTATTACTACAGATATGACATCCTTTGAGCAATATTTTGGGAGGGCAGTGGGTATTAGGTGTGTATGGAATATCTACAGTCATTTGAAATTTAAGTGACTGGATGGAACACTGCATGAAACAAACTCTCCAAACTACAGTTCCCAGAATGGTTTGCGTACTTAGGGAGATCACAGCTGTACAGGACCATGTTTCTTTCTTACTGGGTTATTATTTTTTTCTTTCCCCAATTTTGTGCAATTCTGGAATTAGTATATGTAAGTAAGACAGTATGGAGCAAAATCTGCCCTGGGGAAATCCTGGGGGTTTGTCCCTAAAAATGATTTTTGTGATTTTGTTTGCAAGTTTATCACGTATGATTTTGGAAAGTTTGGAATGGGTGCTTTGATTGCAACAGCATTTCCTTCAAAATCTTGTAGTGGATTAGGGGTGTAAGTTTTTCTAAATGTATAGGTGATGTCTAGATTGGGATGTATTCTTCCATAAAGCAGGATTAGTAATAGCAGGTGTCAAAAATAAGGAATTTTATATTGTTGTTCTATGTTGATGTCTACCCTTATGCATAATGGAATGAACTGTTATGGGTACTTAGAGGGGAAACATTTGAAGGTATGGGGAGACTAGGATTAGGTAAGTACCTGAGGGTGAGAAGATGCTGCTTGTTACATATATTAGGAAGAGAAATATAAACAGAGATCAAGACTGAAAGGTGAAAGCAAAATTTTCTTCAAGCGTTGTGATTTGGTACCAGCTGACAAGTGGAGTACCTCAGGGTTCAGTACTGGGTTCGCTCTTGTTTGGCAACTACTTCTCTGAAGTACAGCCCAACACTAAGGGACTCTGGCTAACAAAGCTCGCAGATTACTGCAAACTGGGAGCCATTATTGAACCCCCAAATGATGTGGATATTCTACAAAAGGGCCTTACAGAAACAGATCCTTGGTGCCAGAGCCATGTATAGTTATCCCCTTTAGGAAAAAACATGTACCCATGAATTACCACATAGGTGGCTGTACACTAAACACCGAAAGTGTGATAAGAGACTTAGGGACACAGGTGGACAGTGGTCTCACCTTCAATAATCACATTGTCACAACAGTCAGGAAATCCTTCTATGTAGCACACCTCATCATTAAGGGCTTTTCATCCAGAAAAAAGGAGGTCATTGCCCCACTGTGCTCATCCTTCATTAGACCCATTATAGAATACAGCGCCCCATTTGGTATGCACCTCTCAAGACATCCGCAACAACTGGAGAGGCCGCAGAAATACCTCACTAAAAGAATCACAGGCCTAAAGCAGATGCCCTATGCTGACCATCTAAAAAAACTCCAGCTATACTCTGTCACATATCGTCTACTCAGAGGCCATCTCTGCTTAACATACAAGGCCATGTCAAACCCAGAGCTGTTGGACATGCTACACTTAAAGAAATCCCAATCCCTCAGAGTCACATGCTCCAGGGATCTAAACTTTGTCATCACAATGAACAAAACATGCTGGAGGGATAGGTTCCTGACCCAGAGACTCCCCAGACTCTGGAATAGACTGCCGATACATGTCAAGCAGAGCGCCTCTTTGGCCCTCTTCAAAAGGAACCTTGATGATTGGATGGGAGATAGGAAATTCACCCTGGGGTTCATGTCAGTCACCTTGCTAGACAGGGATCCAGGGAAGTAAATATTGTGGGAAGAAATAGCAGAGAATTGTTATGGCTAGGCTTGTATAGGCCCTAGGGCCGATAGCCTAGTACCAACCTATGAACTTATGAATGAATTTGCTGAGTATTTCATCTGCTTGTGTAATTTGATGTTTATCCTTTCTGTCCCTTTGCTTAGGATCGACTATGGAGAAAATCAAGATCTCCACCACCATATGAAAATTGTACTTGCTACGGTACTGATCTCAACAGGAATTTTGATTCTCATTGGTGCAGTAAGTTGGATTTTTATTTTTACTTACATGAATACAGATTACATCATTTTCTTATAACAGCAACTCCATCATGGACAGAAGCTCTCACTGCTGGATTTGAACCTCATGCACTGCCAGTTCTGCCTGGTCAAGGTCATGAATATAGACATAGCACTGCCAAGTAATGGCTTGCTCTTATTTTTTACTGCCTTAGTTATACTTAAAGAAGTAACTTGTGATATCTTAACAGAAACGAAGAAACTATTTTTTATTTGATCAACAGTAAAAATGTTCATTCCTGATTGGTCAGCAGACATTAATTGTGGGATGGTTGCTACTGGCTTTGTCAAAGAGTCCTGGTACTTTGAATACAACATTGTTATCTGTAGCCTGATACAAAATGAATCTCAATTTGCAAAAGACACATAGCAGTCACAATTGCTTTCAGTAAAAGCCAGTTCCATCTTAACTGTAAGATTTCAGAAAAATCTGAAGAAATTAGGAAGAACTGATGATTCTTTAGGTTATTAGTCTACTAATCACATGTAATCCACATCTTTGAAATAGGTTTACATTTCCGATCAAAGCAGAAATCAAGTCTTGGCTTTCATGTCATCTTTTGTAAGCAGAAGACTTATTGTTTGCCTTACTCTGTAAATATTTCACCAGCTGAAAAAATGGAATTGGGTTGTCTTGGTCCCTATTGGAAGTACAGACTTGATAATGCAAGCCCAAATACTTAAAAAATAAAGTCTGATGTGCACAGAATAACTGCAAAAGTCAGAATATGTCTGTTATATTATACAGTTTAATTGTTTTTTCAATGGGGGGTTCTTCTTTGTTTCTCAATGTGGGGGCCTGTGTCCCCAAACCCCTTCTGTATCTAAAGCCAAGATGGCTGCAATTGATGTAGAAGGAATATGCTAAGATGCTGCTGTCTCTAAGTTAGCATTTATTATCCCATTCAAATTTCTACATTTCTGGGGATTACAGTTACATTCTCCAACATTCAATGGGAATGTGGATGGGCTTGTTTTGATTGCCTCTGCAAAGCATTTCCATTTAAAAACAAATGAATTGTATTCATTTTACAATATTGGCCTAGTTTTCTGTTACAATAATCTTATAAGATATTGTAAGATATTTGGAGTTATGTAATAAATCCACATCTAGGTCCTGCAGACATTCAGCATAAATCCGTACACCATGCAGTATATTTGAATACACAGCTTGTATATAGTCATCTATAAAAAACTGCATTTTCCTACTTATCCAATATGGGCATGAAAGATATTTGGAGTTATGTAATAAACCCACTTCTAGATCGCATTGACTCTCACTATAAAGCCTTACTTACATCATGCAATATATTTGATTGCATAGGTGGTATATCACCAACTATAAAATGCTGTGTTTTCTTAATTATTCTATAAGAGCATGTCTGGGTATACTTCTGCATATCTGTAATTTTTCTGTATACGGTTCTTGAGAAGTTAAACATTTAGTTGCAAGTACTGATTCACTTAAAAGGAATCCTTATGGAAAACTCCACCTTGGAACTCAAAAATTTGTTTTTTTTTCATTGTGTCTTTGTTTTTTGAGCTATTTTAATCAGTCAGGATCACTCTGTATGCTTCTTACAACATTGTAATTTGCTTTTCCTCAAACTGGCTGTCATTGGGTAAGCCATATTAAAGAGAACTTGTTGTACAGCTTTCATGTCTCCTTCTCAGATTATGTTTAAAGTCTTCTTTATACCAGTCATGTTAGACATAAGGATGTTGTTTTCCCATCTCCTTCACATACAGTAGAAGTACTGTGAGTCACAGGCATCTTACACACTTTCTGTAACAGGAATGCATGATTTTTTTCTTGAATGCCCATCATATACTGTTCTCGCAGAGCTTGCTTTATGCTATTCACCGCAGTTGCACGCCTCCTGCCAAAGAAAGTAATTAAACAGCAGGCTTTTATAA
Source organism: Protopterus annectens (assembly GCF_019279795.1). Lineage (NCBI taxonomy): Eukaryota > Metazoa > Chordata > Ceratodontiformes > Protopteridae > Protopterus > Protopterus annectens. Next base: position 19,338,291 of record NC_056728.1, read on the forward strand.
GGATTGTCTGTTTGCAATCCTAAAAGCAGCACTGACAGGCCTCCACACACACTCTTTCTGAGGTGTCAAAGGTATTATTGCAATCCAGGAGCTATTACCCAACACTTCTAAAAATTGTTCTGTTGTTCACCAGTGTTAGCAACAGGAAAATGATTTTTTTTTATTTTTTAAACTTTGAATGCTAGAGAAATGTGTTTGCTGTTTTTTGCTCAAAAATGTTTTAACTGCAGAAAAAAGTATTTTTTCATCCATCTGTTCTTAAATTTCTGGTGTTATGAGATTTATTTTTAAATGAGGCACAAATGCCTTTGTGCACCACATTTTCCCATTTCTTGTTACATTGCTACCCCTTGACTTGTTCCAATGCAGCATATCAACATTTCATCAAAACTGTAAACTTTGACTATGGCAAATTAGTAGTTTTGTGCTGTCTGCAAGATTAAAACACATACAAGAATATCTCATACAAATAGACAATGATACAAAAATGTGATCAACTATTAGGGTTATCCCTTGGTTTTGGATGCCCAAAGAGGGACATTCTTACTGAAACTTGAGATTCTGCAGGACAAACATTGCCATCAACCAATGGAAAAACAAATATTTTCATCTTATCACAAAAAATCAAGACTGTGTTGTGTAATAGTCTTTGTTTATACTACTTTATATCATATTAAGATGACTTAAAGGTAGTATCACAGTTTTCTGTAACATTAGAAAAAATATTTTTGTGATGTATCTAGACACTTTCCATTTTTCATGCCCCCCTCTCTACAGGCCAGTCCAGCTCAGGACTGTCCTGCACAAAGAGGGAAAAGTAGGTGGGCTAGCTCTTCCTGTGATTACAAGGCAAGAAATGAATGTTTTATCAAATGTAGGCAGGGTTTTAGTAGCTAAAACATACTGCAGGGAGAAAATAAGGTAAAAGGTTGATGTAAACTGTAGGTGAGAGGGTAGTTTTCTTTTAAAATTATAACCTCCATATAGTAATTAAAAGTACATCCATTAACCATTTGTATTAAGCAGATGCAGATTCTTCTGTACCTTCCAACAGTTCAAAGTACCTGGGGATTAATCTACCCAGATCAGTACTATACAGGCTCCATTTTAATAAGTTGCTGCTAAGGACATAATATTGTACGTGTCTGAGCAAAGGTCAAAAACAGTCTGTCTGACTATGAGACGACAACTGACAGTGCAGACCTAAATCAGAGCAGAGTTGTTACTGGCATATCCAAGACACTATAAGTAAGTAAAAATTACTACTTATTTAAAATAGTATCTCTCAAGCATTACCTACAGTTAATACAGCTAATATTAGTTTGGGTAATAACTATCATTAATGTTATCATTAAAACACTATGTAATATATGCGGAATGCAAAGTATGCTTTGAAATTGAAAAAAAAAATCAAAATTATATCAGAAAGAAGCCTATAGCATACTAAATAATAAAAGTGTGGCAGAGGATAGTAATTAGCATTTTTAAAACTTGTGAATAATTAAAGGTGCACACAACTTCAGGCCACC